>NC_083105.1:96142742-96278853 GCF_949774975.1 Lagenorhynchus albirostris | reverse complement strand
AAAACCCCCTCTAAAGCCATGAGTTCAAAACTTGCAAAAAGGTAGCCTTTACAAATCTAAATTTCCGGATCAGATCACAGCTGGTAAATAAAACAGCATTGGATCTGGCCTTCATGGGAACGCAGGAAGGGGAAGGGACACTGCTCTCATTGTAGATACAGTCTCACGTCTCTGTGCTGAAACTGCTTGGTGAAAGCAACACACCCTCAACTGCAAACCACTCTGCCAGAGACAGAATCTTAGAAAAACATCTACGCATATACGTTTCATTTTTCACACGTTCATATATGTGGCAGGCAAGTTGTAGAAAGTTTACACGTTATTGTAAATCATGAAAACATTTTCTCTCTTTCCTCCACTGTGTGCATTCCTAGGAGAGGTGGCTCATCTTGTGCATTTCTCAAGGGTCTGGCCAATTTGGACTACGGGAGACAGGGTACCTGTGTGGCCAGGCTCTGGCCGCTGGGTTGCAGTAGAGGCTCGAGAGTGCAGGCTCATCGTGGTGTCCCCATCAGCGTCCAGCATGTCCCTCGTGCTGCTGTACTTGGCCTGCATCCGGATTTCTGCAGCGGTGACCGTGAGCTGTGATGGTTGGATTTCCCCAAGTGAGACAGCTCAGAAACCGAGGCACTGAATGGCATTCCTAAGGTTCTTCTGTCTGAGCAAGTAGCAGAGGAAGCCTCCAACCCCAGTTCCTGTCTGGAGAGGCCCGGCCCCTCTCCTGTGAACTTGGACTCTGATTGCCAAATTGGTCAGGGGGAGGGGAAGTAGCATGTGTTTTCTATTTGGGCGGTCTCTGAACAATTACGGAAGGGGTTGCCCTTGTCAGCTCTCTTTTGCTTACTTGTTAGTACTTCCTGTGTAACTGCAGTGTAAAAGATGGCAAGAGTTTACAATTGCCGAAGATTCCTTCAGACTCTGCAGAGCAATAATCCCAGTCAGAGGGACCTCACCCGGTTCTCACCCATCACACACTCACTGTGTCACTCAGAGTAAGTTTAACCTCTCTGTGCGTTTGTGAAAAGAGAAACGGCTATAGGACAAGCCTTTTCCTTTCCCCAAGGGCATAGTGTAAAGCATCATATACACGGAATGGCAGCCTAAGAGAGTCCTTTGGGGTATATCTAATTGATACTACTCTTTCATTTTACAAAAAGGGAGATTGAAGTCCAGCTAGATGAAGTGACTGCTCTGAAGGCACATAGCTGGTGAGGGACAGAATTCGCTTTAAAAATGCTCTCTTGTAGTCAATTCAATGATCTTTCTTCGTACAGCATGTGGACTCAATTTAACATTTTGTATACAACACATCTGGTACACAATGATCATGAACAATCACATATATTACTGGAAGTAGGACTTTTAGGATTTTTACTACCTATGACTGGAAAACCAGGTAACAATTTTTTGCCTAAATTTCCTAAGCAGAGAGGGAAATCAGAAGATTGCTTTAGATAATATCCAAAAATTTTTCCCAAATAAATACAGTAGAATTACATTATTCTACCAATGCTTTTCTGTATTTGGGGAGATAGCTTGGTTAAATCAAACATACTAAACACAAACGAATGTGGAAGATGCTTGGGCTGGAGCAACCAGGCCCTAGGAGGGATGGCTCAGGAAGCATATATTGTGAATTCACTATGTGTCTCAACCTGTGCATTGTTCATCAGATCATTTTAAATTAAACAAATCTAAAGAGACCTTCCTCCTGCATAATGCCCTATAAAAAGTAGGATATCAAAAGTTATTTGGTTATTTGCATTGGATTGATGTATTAGAAAATGTTACAGGAGAGAAGGCAGTAAAAAATTGCAAGGGATGGGGCTTCCCTGGTGGCGCAGTGGTTGAGAGTCCGCCTGCCGATGCAGGGGACACGGGTTCGTGCCCCGGTCCGGGAAGATCCCACATGCTGCGGAGCGGCTGGGCCCATGAGCCATGGCCGCTGAGCCTGCGCGTCCGGAGCCTGTGCTCCGCAACGGGAGAGGCCACAGCAGTGAGAGGCCCATATACTGCAAAAAAAAAAAAAAAAAAAAAAAAAATTGCAAGGGAGAGAAGTAAGTGAAGCACATATGAACATGAAGTAAGGAAATAGGATATTAGAAATTGTCACAGCTGAGGTGTTATAATTTAGGAGGTGCTGATATTATGATTCTAATGAAATAGCTCTTAGAATCATTTCTCAAACTTTATTCAAGTAGATTCTTGATAATTTTTACCAACCCACATTAACATTTTTAATACTTGTCCTTAAATATTTTTTTCAACCATGACAAAAATATTTTTTGGATACCTACTGTATTGCAGGTACTATTCTCAGATTCTGAGATCCATCAGTGGAAAACAAAACTCTCTGTACTTTTAGTGCCTACATTGTATGGAAGAAGGCAGATGATATACAAGAAAGATAATAAGTAAGTAAATAGTAGAATAGATGATACTGTGATAAGAGTTATGGACATATACAGAGGGTGAGGGAGGTTAAGAATGTACAGGAAGGTGGGCCGGTAATTTTAAATAAGGTAGTCAGAGTCAGCCTCATTAACACGTGATACTTGGGCAAAGATTTGAAAGGTAAAAGAGTAGGTCCTGCAGGTATCTAGGGTAAGAATAGTTCAGGTAAAGGGACGGGGAAGCTCAAAGGCCCTGAGATGCAAGCATGCCAGCTGTGGCTGAGAAACAACACAGAAACCATCATCCTGAATGGAATGAGTCATGAGGAGAAGAGCAGCTCAGCTCGAAGGAGTAAATGACCAGCAATTAATTGTCCTGGTGAGTAGACCGTTGTAAAGGTCTTTTGGTTTTTGTTTTGATTTATTTATTTTTTTTTACTCAGATATGTGGGAAGTCAAGGAGAGTTTTAGTAGAGAGCTGGCATGGTTTGTTTTCAATTTAATGCAATCAGTCTGCTACGTTTGAAAATGGACTATAGAAAGACAAGTGTAGATGCTGGGAGACTTCTTTGAAAAGTATTGCAATAACTCAGGCAAGAGGAGATGGTGGCCCTTGAATAGGTGTTTCCTCTGGCATGATCATTACTCATCTTGAATTTGCCCTTTAGACAAAATGTCAGCTAGTAGCTATTTTCCCTTTTCTGTCTCTTGGAAAAGTGTGGATGTTTTCTCTTCATTCCCATGCACGTTCCCACTTTGGCTGCGGTATACACATGTATTGACAAGTGAGGTATGGTATGCCTTGGACAGCCTAGAGCATTCTGACTTTACACCACCACTTTTGTTAAAGTCGTGCTTTTATCTTTACGTTATAGGTTATTGTTGCCTCACCTGTCTGGTCTAGATAAGTGCAGCTGGACATTCAGCATACAGAATTATTTCCTTGATTATCAAGATTTCTTCAAATCATCCACTCCATTCGGAGGATACAGGAGACCCAATTAAACCAAAAACAAAATTAAAATGCATGGCATCGCTTCAAAATCCTGCTTTATACCTTAATTTAACTCTCAACCTGAATTATCTTTGCCCTTCCACATTTCTTTTCAGATAGTGACAACACAAGTTAGTGTCTTAAAAGACAATAGTCAACCTCACCAAACATTTCTATCTTCTTTTTTTAGATTTTTAAGATCCAACATTTATTCTTCAATACAAAACTACCTATTATACTACCTCCTCCCCAGGGCCAGATTCATCATCATTTCTGGAGAGAGGGCAAATAGAGATAGTGTTAATTACACATGGCACATAATTTAAAGGCCAAAGCTTCTTTAATTAGCATTTTTTATTAAAATGAAATTTGCATAACATTAACCATTTTAAAGTGAAAAATGCAGTGAACGTGATGCAATTTCTGTTCACATATTAATGAATACAAGAAGGCTGTAAATACCTCTCCAGTAATATGGAAATCCCCATTGGAAATATAAACAGCACCAATGGGAAAATTTAAAAGAAAATAAGAAAGAGACAAATCCTCATAGGAGGGAACTTAGTTATGTTCCAATAATACCTTTTAACAGTAATTAATTCCTGAGGAATTGCTGAAAACTGCAAAACAGTAATCATAAAAAGTAATAAAACATATTTTGCATTACAACATGTTAATACCTCTGTCAATAGGACAGGTTACTTTTTTATATTCATTGTCAGATCTTTTTTTGATTGATAGTATTTAAAAAGGAGAAAGCTTTCTTATAACAGCAGATTCCCTACAATTTCACATTTTACAAGATTCTCTTAGTCAGAGATATGGCAGACATATTCTCTCGGCTATTTGAGAAAAAAAGAGACGGAACTGGATGATTTTTTTATGATGCTTTTGGTCATAAACATGTTGTTTTCTACCTTCCTTACTATCTTACATATTTCTCACTGCTCCTCCACAGCGACACCCCCACCGTTACGTTGACAGCTTCTTCTCACAAATACTGTATGAAGGCACACTACAAAGTTGGTCGTAAATGACTGACACATGAATCCATACACAACTGTGAGATGAGTCTTGTTTGGTAACTGTTCTTCTGATTTGAAACCTGTTAAAATAAAATACAGTAAGGTAATTGTATAGAACAAACATAAGGAATGTTGTCCACTGTCTCCACAATGCTGAAATAAATTGGTAAGGATACTGGTGAAAAGAGTTTCTGAAGTGTACGTATCATTGAAAAAGGAAACTTGAATTTAGATTCTATTTGTTTCCAGTGGTAACAAAATAACCTTCATTACTAAGGCATAAAAATGACTCAAAAAATTTTAAGAAATACTACTAGTTGCATAAAATTAAATAAAACTGACGAAAAAGAAAAACTATTTAACATTCTATAGACAGTTCTTTACTTCTCTTTTAACCTTTTACCTAGAAGTATATTTATCAAATGAAGCAACAGTTTAGCGAAAATATTATTGGGTATGTTTAGTGAGTAGACCAAGTTGAAGCGTTCTTGCTAAAAGTTATTTAGAACTAAGTGAAGAATCATTGATATCAAAGCCATTTAAAGGCAGTTCAAACAACCCTATATTTTTAATGCATCCTGAAGTTTGCTTTGTATTGCAATATAATGAGAGATGATTATGAGAATTACCATGGGTTAATAGAAGCACGCTCTGTTCTGTTTGCTCTTTAGTCTCCTAAAAGAGCAGTGTTAATTATTCAGTCAAGCTCAAAGGGCATCACTGAGCCTCAGTATAAAAGCTATGGTCTGGTACTTTTCATCCTGTACATCTATCTCTTCTTTGCCCTGGAGTTGGAGGATTGAGAGAATTCTTCTATTGAAATAACTAGACTAAGGACATGAAACAACTTTGATCCAGCCTCAGGGAGAATTCTGACCAGTGATCTTCTCCAAAAAATTTTCTTGACCTCTAAGAGATTTTGGAGTATGTACAGAGCCAGATTAAATTACTGTCACCAATGAGTAATTACATATCAAAATGTTAATTTGGACCTACTCTTATGACTTTAGAGAGTCCACTATTCATTTTTTAAAACAGAAAAGAAAACACAAGACAAAGGGCTATAGAAAAGTAGGAGATATATTTTGTCAAGATTCTTTGTTAATAAATTCACTGTGCTTTGGCTAGTGGAAGTGAAATAGTTAAGTGGTATTAAAATCAAAATGTGATAATACTCAGTTTGTACTATTCATACCCGATGGTGCTTGTCAGAAGCAAATGAAAAGCTTCTCTGTAAACTTCAAATTAATTCTACAAACATTTAAGAGATAATGTTAAGTGCATTATCAAAAAAAATCAGATATATTGATATGAATAAAAATTAGAAGAAAAAGATAATAGAAACAGATACAAATGAGTATATGACACTGGTATTATCAAGCACAAATGTTAAAACAACTATACAGTGTATTCTAGGAGTTAAAACACAATACTGAGAATGTTAGAAGAAAGCTAGGAATTATAAATAGCAACTGGGTAGATTTGAGAACTTGTAAAACTGAAAAATTCATCAAACAAAATTAAAAGCTTAACTGAGGGTTTCAATGGCAATTTAGCTACAGATGAGGAAAAATAAGTGCTGCAAGATAGGTGAGAAATAAATACATAGGTTACAGGAAAAAAAAGGATAAAAATATAGGAAAAAGCAAATGAGACATATAGGATATTGTGAATGGGTCTGTAATACATTTAACTGGAATTCCAGAAGAAGGCAATAAAGTCAGGAAGGAAGCAACATCTGAAGCATGTGGCTGAAAACTTTTCAAAGCTGAAAAAAGACATCAGATTTAAAACATATATTACCTTCAAATAGCTGACTTTTCAAAAACAACAATAAAAATAGAATACATTATAGTAATATCTCTGAATGCCTGAAAGAAAAAAGACTATAAATTTCTAATTTTATACTCAATATTTTTTAGAAAAGTTGAAATAAAGACAGTTTTAGACAAGCACAGAAAATCTGACCTTAAAATTTCAACTCTAAAGGAAATATTAAAGAGTATTCTTCATATTTAAGAAAATGATTCAAAATGGAAGGTAGGAGAGGCAGAGAGGATTAAGAAGCAATGAAACCCATAAATATGTGGGAAAATCTAATAAACTGACTGCATAAATCTATATTGTTTTCTAGGGCTATACTTTTATTGAATCCAAGATGCCACCAACCATTGATGTACCATTTATTTAATTCTGTGAAATAAATGCATTCAAGATGGGCATTTAACAGAAAACCCTGCAGAAGCTGGAAAACAAAGGACTATTTCGGTGCAGGAGTAAATGAAAAATAAAACTGCCAAACAAAAAAGAGTAACAATGAAAAGTGCATTTCTCAATCTTGCCACCAGGGGGAAGGCGGGAGGAAAAAATTATACCCCCACAAGCTGCTACTCATACAATTTTTCTGTCTGAACCTATAACAGTACACACACACACACACACACACACACACACACACACACAAAACCCCTAGTGGAGTGTTTAATTTAAGTAGCCTCAGGTCTGTGGTGTTCCTCTTTGACTGGCAGAAACAAATGCTATGCTTTGACAGAGCTCAATTTTAGTGCAGGATGACAATGATTATAAAAGACCAGCAGTGGTAAGACATATGCCAATTTTAGAGATACTAAAATGTGGGAAAATATGGGCCAGAGTTAAAATACACAAAAATAATAGCATGTGAATTGGGGAGGGAGTATACAGAGTAAAGAAATACTCTAATATTTTATATTGCCCAGGAAAAGCATGAAAAGGCCAATTAATATTAGACTTTGATGAGTGAAGACTGTATGTTGAAATCTCTAGCGTAACTGCTAAAATTAGTTAAAAAGTAAATTCTAAATTAACATAAGAAAAGGTGGAACAATAAAAAAATAAGTTCAAAAAAGAGGAAAGAAAGAAAAGAAAAAGTACATTGAAGGAGCCTGAGCCTGCAAGATATAACCATTCTAAACTATATGTGCCTAATAATTTGGCTTCAACACATCAACAAAAATGTTTACAGAGTTGTGAGTAGAATTACAGTGGAAGATTTTATTATAATTCTCTCAGTATGGGAAGACGAAGCAAATAAAAACCAGAGAACTGAGAAATCCCTGGCGGTCCAGTGGTTAGGACTCAGGATTTCCACTGCTGAGGGCCTGGGTTCAATCCCTGGTCAGGGAGCTAAGATCCTGCAAGCTGTGCTGCATGGTGTGGCCAAAGAAACAAACAAACAAAACCAAAAACCAGAGAACTGCCATCACACTGAGTATGTTCTCTGACCACAATGGAACTAAACTAAAACCTAAAACAGAAGGATAACTGTAAACACACAGATAGTTCTAAATTAAGAAATACATTTCGAAGTAACTCATTGGCCAAAGAACAACTCACAATGAAAATCAGAAAGTATTTTGAACTGAATGAAAATGAAAATACACTAAAATTATAGCCTTAAATGTACATACTTGAGGAAAAAAAAGGATGAACTTCATGAGTCCACACAAGAAGTTAGAGAAAAAGTAGCAAATTTGGGGCTTCCCTGGTGGCGCAGTGGTTGGGAGTCCGCCTGCTGATGCGGGGGACACGGGTTCGTGCCCCGGTCCGGGAGGATCCCATATGCTGTGGAGCTGCTGGGCCTGTGGGCCATGGCTGCTGAGCCTGCGCTTCCGGAGCCTGTGCTCCGCAACGGGAGAGGCCGCAGGGGTGGGAGGCCTGCGTACCGCAAAAAAAAAAAAAAAAAAAAAAATGTAGCAAATTCAACACAAAGAAATTGAATGGAAGGAAATGATAAAGGTGAAAACCAAAATTAATGGGAAAAAAAGAGAGAGAAAAAGACACAGAGGGAGAAAGAATCAACACAGCCACAAGTTCTTTCTTTGAAAACTACACCCAATGAGACTGATTAAAAAACTAAAAAAGAAAAGAAAGAAGAAAGCACACACACACACCAATAATAGAAATGGAAAAGGGGAAGATAATTTCATATTCTGCAGATATTAAAGAGAAAATGAACGACAACTGCAGTGAGGAAGACTTCAACACTTTGTGAGAGTTAATTTCATGTGTCAACTTTACTAGCCACAGCCAGATCAAACATTACTTTCAAGTGTGTCATTTGAATCAGTGAACTAGACTCAGCAAACTAGACTTCACTCCCCAACGTGGGCGGGCATCACCCAATCCATTGAAGGCCTAAATAGAACAAAAAGGCAGAAGCAGAAATTTGTTCCTTCCTTCCTGCCTGACTGTGTGAGTGGCGACATCTCATCTCATCTCACCCTCTCCTGCTCTGGCATTGGGTTTGACACCATTGGCTCCCCTGGTTTTAAGCCCTTCATACTTGGACTGAAGCTCATACACTACATGATTTCCTGGGTATCCAACTTGCAGACGGCAGATTGTCGGATTTCTCAGTCTTTATAATCATGTGTGAGCTTATTCCTCATAATAAGTCTCCGTATGTAAATTCTTCTTCATTGTGTGTATCTTAGTGCGTACACATACAATGAGGAAAAATTTATAATCGTGCAAATGTTCATATGTCTAAAAGAGCTTTATAAAATGTGAAATGTGGGCTTCCCTGGTGGTGCAGTGGTGGAGAGTCCGCCTGCCGATGCAGGGGACACGGGTTCGTGCCCCGGTCCGGGAAGATCCCACATGCCACGGAGCGGCTGGGCCCGTGAGGCGTGGCCGCTGAGCCTGCGCGTCCGGAGCCTGTGCTCCGCAACGGGAGAGGCCACAACAGGGAGAGGCCCGCGTACCGCAAAAAAAAAAAAAAAAAGTGAAATGTGGTTGCTTTTAAAATTAATAATAATAGCATGTATCACACATTTACTATGTGCAAGATGCTGTGCTAAGTGATTTTACTTTTATCTCAAAATCCTAAGAGGTACGTACTATTTTATTCTCATTTACAGGTGCAGAAAGAGGGGTGCTGTTAGATTAAGGAACTCATCCAGTTTCACACAACGAGTGGGCCAATCATTGACTCAAGCTGAGAACTGACTTCAAAGCATTGCTCTTAAGCACAGTTTTACACTGAGTCACAGTGATTGCACCTTCCTGGGCAGCCTCACATGCCCTCCTAGTAAGAAAGCTGAGGGAGCACTTGTGTTGACAGCTCGAGATGGCCATTCAGCTCTTTGCGACTCTTCAGTCTTCCTCTACCCTCTTGTTTTCTTTTTTCCTCCTGGCTCACTCTTTCTCTCTCCCCATCACTATGTATCTTTTTCTCTCTCTTTCTTATTATGGCCAACAGATCAGATTCTTAACTGCCTGACATGCTCTCACCTCTCTGAGGAAGAGTATGAAGCTTTGTCTCTCCAGATACTTACAAGTTAGACAACAACATTGAACCATCGTCCCAGAGCCATGGTTCTTCAGTCTGACGGCGAGAAAGCCCTATCCAAAATGAATGGTCAAGTTGGGAAGACACTTGCCTAGATATAAATTCCTGTAAGGAAACATAAATACAAATATAAGTCAAGGAGAGAGAGAGTGTGATAGACAGATGATAGAGATAAAAAGAAGATACAGAAACAGACTCTTGGAGATTTTGAGAAACAGAGATTGAGTCACCTTGGTGGAGGATGTACACATATACTGGCGTCAACTCAGACAGAAGTGCCAATTCTTGAATGCCATTGAGTGTCTCAAAAGTCGTATCTCATTTCTTCAGAGTCGTATTGTTTAATTTTCCAATAAAGAATGCATCCTTAATGTCAACATTGCACTGCTTGCATTCAACCTACCTGACAAAATCCAAGGGCGACAGAATATCCTAGGCAATGTCCATGGATGACAGGCCACTATCTTCTCCACAATTTTAACAGAAAATATAAATTTACATGACCTTTGTCAAGAAATGCTTCTCAGAGTGAGATGACAATTTTAAAGTCGTTTAGTCCCACTGCATGAGTTATGCATAAGTAATCTGGGGGTTAAAGATCATATGTGAATCGTTGACAAATATAGCACAACATAGCGGCAATTATGGGAAGGTCTAAAAGTCAGACAGACTTCCAGTCCTATGCTCTTTTTTTAATCATACATCTACTTCCATTCATTTTTATGTGAACTATAACTGTTGGGTAAGACAGAATAGAAAAAAAATTGAGAGTAGTGAAAGTAAGTATAGAAGTTATAGATTGTTTAGATTTGTAGTATAGAATGTTTCCTGACTATTAACCCCTTCTCATGGCTCATCTGAGTTCTATCCTTCATTCAAGATGCATCGTAAGTTGCACAGTTTCTGTAAAGTGTTTACGTCAGTGGGGATCTCCCTGAATTTCTATGGCACTTGTGGCCGGTACGAGATATTTTACTTTAAATACCTGAGTTGTTTCTATTTTCTTACAAATTATTTGAGCACTGCTAAAACAAGCCTACTTTTTAAACCTCTTTGCCTTTCCTAGTATATTGCAAGGAGTAAATGATTTATAAATATATATTATCATAGCTGCTGTTTCTCTTGATAATTATGATAACAAGGGGAAGATTTTTCTATTTCACTCCACCACACTTACAACCTGAAATCCAAGCCCACAGAAATGAGTAGTGGCCTGACTATTATAGTCAACGTGCAGTTGTGCTTAAAGGGTTTATTTCAAAGTAAACTGTGTTCATATTTTAATTAATTAATTACAGAGAGAAGCATATATTATGCACTTTACTCACTTAATATATGCTATTATTATAATCATGGAGGATATATAAAATGACTTTCTTTTAGGGAAAAATCATCATTACCTGGAACCTACCTCTATTTTTCTGTTCAATATAGACCACAGATAATTATAACTGAAATCTACACTTACCAACTCGTTTAAGCTGTCTATCTTCAGGAGATTAGAGCCCAGTTGCAAGCACCGTCTTTTACTTGTATCCCAGGAATCTAATGATGTGCTAAATAGATAACAGCTATTCTGATGTGTGATCCAGTTAGGGGGACAAGAGCTAGAAAGAACTCCTGGAAATAAAAGATAAATACAATGAGATTCATACTATACCAATTCCCTCTTTCAGTGCAAGTACCATTCATCCTAAGGACACTTGATAAATAATCAATGAATTACCATTAATAGATTTCATTTTCAATTCAAACTATATGGATACAACCTTACAGAAGAGGCTACATTAAAACCCCTTATTCATTTACAATTAAAAAATGAGTTGAGTGGCTATAAACAGTGTTTTAGACAGTGAACCCTCCTTTCCTTCTTGACTTGTCTTCTATTCCTTCAAAGTCAGACCAGAACTCCTTTTCTCCATGATAACTAATAAATGAATTCAAAATCAATCACTGAGATATACAGTAATTTCATGTTAACTTATTTTACAAGTGTGAGATCCATTTCAGAATGCAATTTTCCAAATAAGAAAAGTATAAGAGCAATCGTTCACATTATAGAGTAATGTGATACAAATAGTGAGGAGGTATGTGTCCAGAGATGGAAAATTGAAGACAAAATGTTGTCATAGTCAATAATTATGCAATTAGAAATTGAAGTTTTGTGTATATAAAATTGTAATTAAATAAATGAACTTGCAGGATTAAAGAAAAACAAATTTAACCAGAGTTTTCAGAAACATATCTATTAGGTTTATTTCTTTTGTAAACGTTTAATTCTTAGCAACACTTTCCCTTCTTTCCTTTTTCTGTCCGTTTTTCTTTTCTGATGTCCTATTTCCTATTTTAACTATATCATTTTAAAATGTCAATTCCCTAAGGGATGAGAACACTTTTTGTTCCTTCACATCAAATTATACAATCTCCTATAAGCCTAAATACATATCCTGTGATAAATTAGTTACTGATTTAAAAAAAATCCAACTAAGTTGGAGATTCAGCTAAGTTCATAAGGTATTTATGATATCACTTTATATATGACAGGGGACGTATTTTACTGAGACAATACTGCTGTGGGCTTTCCTTGGATGCACAATCACCACACATAAAAGTACTTTCTTCATCCGTTGCTCCAAACCTTAGCACCAATAATTAACCCTTCTGAATTAAGGACTTTATTAATCTTTTAATTCTGCCTTGCCTGTGGTCGTGAGAGCCTTGGTAGGAGCCACATTGTCTTCTAAAGATGGTTGACTGTGGTTCTCTTTATTTCTTGATTGAAAGCTGTTATCCTTCAACAGGTTGTTCCCTGAACTGGGTCTCCAGATAGCTTCATATACCAACAACAATAGTAATTACAGAAGAAAAAGTCATTTTGCTATGTTTGGGAATTAAAATCCCCAAAACCATATTTTTGTTGAAATGTAAAGGGATACATACTTGATTAGTGATAGATAATACATTGCTGATGGAGAGGTAAAGTTAGATGATAGATAGATAGATAGATAGATAGAATAGATGATAGATGAAATATACAGAAAAAAGAAATAACTTCCATGAAGAGGGTTTAATACAAAAGAGAAAAATGAAGCAAATGGAATACAGTCAATTGGTACCATGAATGATTTGAAAAAGTAATAAATCTTCTATCTTTCTTCTATTATTTAAAAATGAGAGTTCCTTGAGAACCTGCCTGGTGCCTATAACATAGAATGTACTCAATAAACACTTGTCTATTTAAGAAATCTTTCATATAGCCTCTTTGAAGGTACAATAATACTTTATTCAATTTTGAATGCATGAGCAATAAAATCTATGGAAATTTATTCATCTGTCACAAAATAACTAGTTAGTATTTGATAAGTGCCTCAGGTATTTCCTGATATTATCCAAAGGAGTTTAGAGTAAAGATCAGGTATAAAATAATTTCCTTAAATCATGAGACATAAAAATTAGCTTATAGTCTCTTTAGAGGATTTATTTCGTTAGGAAGATAAACACCAATTGTACTTCCTTTTTACCTCCTCTGGTTTGCTTTCATTAATTTATCCTAGGAATTCCATAGCTTTGAAACCAGCTATTCAAGGAGAGCATGCAGTTAAGAGTATGAGTTTTTAGGACAGATCACCCAAATTTCTAATCATGATCCTACCAATAACTAGTTTATGACCCTAGAAATAAAATGAGAACTAATAGCGCCAATTCAATAGGGTCAATATACAGATTCAATTAGATTATGTTACGCTCTTAAAAGAGTGCCTGGAACAGTATAAATGCTTATTAAATGTCTGTTGTTAATCTCTCCCACCAATACTCACCCATGGTACACAGGACCACAGTTATCACCAGCATTACCAAGCATAAAATTCCCAAAGTCACAGCAATGGGACGCCAACGAGGGGATGCAGCACAAAATCCTGAGGCGTCATAGGGAGAAGAAATTGAATAAAGAAATTGGATGATGGATCGCAGAGCACTTTATTTCTACAGTTCATCAAAATCTGATATCCAGATAAGCTAGTCATCTAGGATTAGTCTGAATTTTTCTCCACCTTTAGCATACCTCTTCAGGTTCTGAAACTTGATATCTATGCACTCCTAATTTCAGCTCCACATTGATGTCTATAGTTCTTTTTTTTTTTTTTTTTTTGATGTCTATAGTTCTTGACACTACCAGGATTCAAGAAATCCTACCTATTCTTAGAAGAGATAGCTTAATGTAGCAGAAATAATGCTGGTTACTAAGGGTAATCTTCCCCTTTCACTTACTTCTTGCACGTCCTTGGGCAAATTACTTCCTCTGTTTTTCCATTTCTCTTTGTGAAAAATTAGGTTAATAATACCTCAAAGGATTATTGTGGGCATTAAGTTAACATATGTAAAAGTACCTAGTTTAGGGACTACTAACACATTATAGGTAACACAATTTGTCCACGCACATCTATAAACACACACATGTCTCCCTACCTCTTGCATCATCTAGTTTTTCCACTCTTCCCCATCAGGTTGCCCAAGAAAAGAATTGCATAAGTGACAAGAGGAAAATGATTGTGCAATGGGAATGAACAGAAAGCAGAAGAGAGTAAATTCTGCCGTCAAAACCTGTGAATAATCTCTTGATAACAGGAAACTCGCTTTATATTAATATCACCACTTAAAAACTGAGAATAAGCAATAAAAGCATTTCAGAGAATTGTCAGATAGGGGAACCATAGAGGAGATTAAATTGCTCATTCAGTGAAGAGAGAAATCTTTTAATGCCCTTCCCCAGATTTCACCTCTTTTACGTTATGTCTAAGACTCATGTCCTGATAATGGGATCTTTTTGGCTAATACATATATATTTCTTCACGGGCATAAAAAGAACTCCCTTTTATTTAAAAAAAAAATTCCAAATCAATCTCATTACCACACACACACACACACACACACACACACACACACACAAACAGGCTCAGGATTCTAAACCCTATGACTTCTGACTTCCCTTTGGCCTTTTCCATAAAATCACAAGTTGTTTTTTCCATCTTTTCATTCTTATCTCCAATATCCTGATGTTGTTCATTTACACTTCTGTGTTTCTTTGACCTCCATTCTGCAATTTACTCTTTTCTGTCAAATAAACAAGTCACTCCTATTGAAATTCTTTCAGCTTTGCATTTCATCACACTTATTACCAACTTCTTATTTTTGAAGTGTCTGTCCCTATAGAACAGAGAAATTGTGAGTATTTTCTATCATCATAATAATTAACTTAAACATAGTTGACCCTTGAACGACACAGGGATTAGGGGCACCGCCCCTCCCCAAAGTCAAAAATCTCCATATAACTTAGAGTTGGCCCTCTGTATCTCAGTTCTTCCATATCCACAGTTTGGAATCCATGGATTCAACCAACAGCAGATCGTGTAGTACTGTAGTGTTTACTTTTGAAAAACAACCATGTATAAGTGGACCTGTGCCGTTCAAACCCGTGTTGTTCAAGGGTCAGCTGTACTGATGATTAGTCCCTGAATGGTTACCAAAAGTCTTAGTGCCCGTTCAAATTATCTTCAGTGACTTCTGAAAACCTTTTACAATATATTAATAAAAGCCCGACAAATCGCAAGTCTCTCCAATTTTTTCCACTTCCAGTTTTAGTTGATGAGAATGTAAATGTTGAAGTCAGAAAGAAAAATATATACCTTTCTCTGAGACCACAGGTTTCCTGATGATATTGCAAGAGCTGAAGTCTAATTGAGTATATCCGTCTTCATCCAAATTTTCTATGGAATGGTGTTCCATTGTTCTATTGAGTTCCTGAGTTGCCTCAGCATACGAGAGCTCTTTCTTCTCTTCTCCGAAGACAACTGCCTGTGGGCAAAAGAGGACCTATGAGTCAAGTCAAGTGGGGGAGGCATTTACTAGGCTTTAACAAGTTGAGCTTAAGCAGTCCAACCAGATACCCAAAAGCAGGAAATGAAATATGTGCAGTGGTAATTTCCCATTGGTACCTTTAGATCCTGTTTCTGAGACTGATGAATCTTAAGAAAATTATAAGGTAGCACAATAGATAGATCTTTGTTTCAGATCAAACATAAGAAAAATGAAACCATTAATGTCTTATGCCGCTTTCATTATTCTCACAACCGAACTGGACATCGTTAATTGACTTGGCCTATGTAAACTTAAAACAATTTTGGTCCCTTGAGTTCACCAATACTTTGTTACAACTGTTCATTCATTCATGTACTGCTCTTTCAGTAAACATGTATCAAATGCCCATCTTTTCGATTGACAGGAGGTGGGGATAAAAGGATAAATGATACCTGTGAAGAAGCTTATGGAGTAAAGGAGGAAACCCACAGATAGGTTCATGAAGGACACCATAAGGAGGTACATTGTTGTAACAACAGAGAGAGGAAACAAATCTCTTTGGGGCTTGTCAGAGATTTATAATACAAAGTAGAAAATTATTTATTCAACGATGACTATGAGCTAAGTACTACCTATGGCATGTGTTTTCTTATACAATCTCAGTTTTCCAAGAAGTCTATGAGATAGGCACTATTAGTCCTATTTTCTTTCTTAAGTATAGTTGATTTACAATGTTGTGTTAGTTTCTGGTGTACAGCGAAGTGATTCAGATATATATTTTTCATATTCTTTTCTTTATGGTTTATTACAAGATATTGAATACAGTTCCCTGTGCTAGACTGTAGGACCCTGTTGTTTAGTCCTATTTTCAAATGACAAAACTGAGACAGAAATTTTACTCCCTTGCTCAGTTTTAAGAAACAAATAAAAATAATGAAGCAAGGAATCAAACCGAAGTCCACTCTTACTGCAAAACTCATGATCTTTTCTGTTATGCTACCCTGCCCCCTTCACCATTCTGTATACTTATATTGCAAGTAACAGCTTATGGAGAATTCTGGAACTGAAATACTATGTTAAATGCTTAATGTTTCCTCTTTGCCAATTTCCACAGTAATACCCAAGTTAATGAGATATGGAAAAACATTTATCGTTGCTAGAAACTAGAGAGGTACCCATCTGTTCACAAGACTTCAAAGCAAGCAGAATGGAAGAGACTACTGGCTGTTGTCAAAGATAAAACCAGACACTCATTAAATGTAAATTGATACAGTCTCTATGGAGAACAGTATGGAGGTTCCTTAAAAAACTGAAAAGAGAACTACCGTATCACCCAGCAATGCCACTACTGGGCATATACCCTGAGAAAAACATGATTCAAAAAGAGTCATGTACCACAATGTTCACTGCAGCACTATTTACAATGGCCAGGACATGGAAGCAACCTAAATGTCCATTGACAGATGAATGGATAAAGAAGATGTGGCACATATACAATGGAATATTACTCAGCCATAAAAAGAAATGAAATTGAGTTATTTGTAGTGAGGTGGATGGACCTAGAGTCTGTCCTACAGAGTGAAATAAGTCAGAAAGAGAAAAAAAAATACTGTATGCTAACACATATATATGGAATCTAAGAAAAAAAATGGTCATGAAGAACCTAGGGGCAGGACAGGAATAAAGACGCAGATGTAGAGAATGGACTTGAGGACATGGGGAGGGGGAAGGGTAAGCTGGGACGAAGTGAGAGAGTGGCATGGACATATATACAGTACCAAAGGTAAAATAGCTAGCTAGTGGGAAGCAGCTGCATAGCACAGGGAGATCAGCTCGGTGCGTTGTGACCACCTAAAGGGGTGGGATAGGGAGGGTGGGAGGGAGATGCAAGAGGGAGGGGATATGGGGATATATGTATATGTATAGCTGATTTACTTTGTTATACAGTAGCAACTAACACAGCATTGTAAAGCAACTATACTCCAATAAAGATGTTAAAAAAAAAAAAGTTGGTGAGGACAGATTTCCTTCAGTAATACGATTATAACAGAGAGGAGGGCCCAGCGTAAACTGAACTCAACTTCCCCAAAACAAAAGACTAGCGACTTTTTAAAGGCTGGGCTGTGCTAAGGGAAAGGCACTGAGTGGTCTTAGGAGGGTTAATCCATGTGACTAGACCATGCGGATTTGTTCATTGGTGCTTCTCCGGAAGAAAAACAGCTTCTTCATCCTTTGGACAGGAGACAGTGTTGCGTATTGCAGCAAGGTTTTGCCCCACTGAAGCTAGGGCCCTACCCTCCCATGGGGACTGGGAGAGGGCAGGTTATCTCCCTAACTAATTCCCTGTTTGCTTTCAGAGATGGCTCTCAGGACCCTGAGGAAAGTTTTAGGTGGTAGCTTTACACCTCAAAGGGCAGAGAGAGGATTTTATTTTTTTTAATTTAATTTTACTTTTTTGTGTATGTGTGTGTTTTTTTTAACATCTTTATTGGAGTATAATTGCTTTACAATGTTGTGTTACTTTCTGCTTTATAACAAAGTGAATTAGCTATACATATACATATATCCCCATATCCCCTCCCTCTTGTGTCTCCCTCCTTCCCACCCTCCCTATCCCACCCCTCTGGGTGGTCCCAAAGCACTGAGCTGATCTCCCCGTACGATGCAGCTGCTTCCCACTAGCTATCGGTTTTACATTTGGTAGTGTATATATGTCCATGCCACTCTCTCACGAACAAACAGTAAATTCTCCTGGCAGCAATGAACTTTCTCAGGCAGGCATTTTAAAGGGATCTGGGATCATTCCAGGACACAGCCTTAAACTACTAGAAGCCATGTTAGAGTTTGTCAAATGTCTTAGTGCAAAGGTTTGGATGGAGTTGTTCTGTTCCAAGAGTTCTACAGTTCTCATTAATACATATCGACATGGAAGAGAGGTCAATGAAAAAAAATAAAATTCACTCTTACCTAGCCTGCCACAAAAGTTTTACTAACTTTTCACAGACACAAAATAGTGGTGTGGATCTAATCTCGACCTCCATCAGACATTCAGTTCGCTAATGCAGCCCTTGGGAAAGCAGGAGAGCTGGAAAGAAAGGGATTTTTTTCTCAGAGTGAATAAATTGGCTTAAGGAAGAAAGGTCAGTCAACTAAGTAGAACTAGAGAACAGGAATGAGGGCAGCACCTTCTAGGCAGTAATAAAAAGCTTTTTACTATTGATTCAGACCCCCCACGCACAATGGGAGAATCTTTATGTAATAACTTTTATTTTCTTTGACTGCAGTCCTCTGTTTAATCACAATCCTACAAAAACAACTGACTCTCTAAGTTGTCAAAGAAAATTTTCAGTGAATGTAAACTTTAGCCTTCTCTTTTGTCCAGGACTAAAACAATTAAACAGTGATTACACAAATCAATGACAAACTAGGAAAAATAATCCCTCAGCATTTTAAAGGGCAGGAGGGGGAATTCCCTGGTGGTCCAGTGGTTAGGACTTAACAACACTTTCACTGCAGGAGCTGGGTTCGATCCCTGGTCAGAGAACTAAGATCCAGCTAGCAAGACTTGAGGTGCAGCAAAGTAAAAAAAAAAAAAAAAAAAAAAAGATGGCAGGAGGGAGTGGGGAAAGACAGCTTGCATATTCTGAGAAAAATACCCCTGGTTAAACTGTAATGTAAGAAACAGGTGAAAAACAAACCAATCTAACCAACCAAACAACAAACAAAACCCAGCAAATAACAAGTAACTAATTTACATTCTCAGCGAGATTTAATGAAAATTGCATTTATACAGCAAGTTTTTTCTTCAAAGAAAAATGAGAAATCTGAGAAAAGTTCTTAGAAGTGAAAACATGTTTTATAAACTAAAAATACAATAAATTGAATCAAGAGTTAGATTGAATATTGCACCAATAAAACTACTTAAAGAACTGCATTCAGTACTGCTGAATTAGCCTGGTCATGCTCTCATTTCTACATATGTTAAACTGTTGTTAACGGTAGTAATCTAGTTAATCTATCCCTCCCCACTACCCTTCCCTGTTAGTAACCATAAGTTCATTCTCTGTTTCTGTTTTGTAAATAAGTTCATTTACACCATTTTTTTAGATTCCACATATAAGCGATGTCATATGATATTTGTCTTTTTCTGTCTGACTTATTTCACTTAGTATGATAATTTCCAGGTCCATCCATGTTGCTGCAAATGGCATTATTTCATTTTTTTAGTGGCTGAATAATATTCCATTATATATATATATATATATATATATATATATATATATATACCACATCTTCTTTATCCATTCATCTGTTGATGGACATTTATGTTGTTTCCATGTCTTGGCTATTGTAAAGAGTGCTGCAATGAACATTGGGGTACATGTATCCTTTCGAAACATGTTTTTCTCTGAATAAATGCCCAGGAGTGGGATTTCTGGATCATATAATAGCTCTATTTTTAGTTTTTTTAAGGAACCTCCATCCAGTTCTCTATAGTGTCTGTACCAATTTACATTCCCACCAACAGTGCAAGAGGGTTCCCTTTTCTCCACACCCTCTGTAGCATTTATTGTTTGTAGATCTTTTGATGATGGCCATTCTGACTGCTGTGAGGTGATATCTTGTAGTTTTGATTTGCATTTCTCTAATAATTAGTGATGTTGAACATTTTTCATGTGCCTCTTGGCCTTCTGTATGTCTTCTTTGGAGAAATATTTAGGTCTTCTGCCCCTTTTTTTGATTGGGTTGTTTGTTTTTTGTGTATTGAGCTGCATGAGCTGTTCATAATAATTTTGGAAATTAATCCCTTGTTGGTCGCATCATTTGCAAATATTTTCTGTGGGGTGTCTTTTCATTTTGTTTGTGGTTTCCTTTGCAGTGCAGAAGCTTTTCAGTTTAATCAGGTCCCATTTGTTTATTTTTGTTATTTCCATTACTCTGGGAGATGGATAGAAAAAGATATTGCTGCGCTTTATGTCAGTGTGTTCTGCCTATGTTTTCCTCTAAGTTTTATATAGCAAAATGATTTGGATACATAGATATATGTATATACACGTGTGTGTGTCTATATTCGTTTTCTTTTTATTCTTTTCCATTATAGTTTATTACAAGATATTGAATATAGTTCCTGTGCTATATAGTAAATCCTTGCTGTTTATCTATTGTTTATCCATTTTATATATGGTAGTGTGCATCTGTTAATCTCATACTACCAATTTGTCCCTCCCAACCCCTGCCCCTTTGGTAACAATAAGTTTTTCTACTCACAGACATTTTCTATGTCTGTGAGTCTATTTCTGTTTTGTAAATAAGTTAATTTGTACTATTTTTTAGATTCCACATATGAGTTATATCATATAATATCCTTTTTGATCACACAAACACACCAAGTTGTTCCTGTCTCAGGAATTTTGCGCATATACTTTGGCTAATACGCTTTGCCTTGAGAACTTTGCATGGTGGGGTTTTTCTTGATAATTAGTTCTTAGTTCAAATATCACTCTTTCTGGTAGGCCTTCCCTGATCATTCAGTCTGACGTAGAATATGACCACAGCACCTCTCCATCACACTGAATCATATCAGACAGCTTTTCTTTTTTTCTTTGAAGTACTTCACGCTATTGGAATACATCTCATCTGTTTGTAGTTAGACTCGCCATGTCTCCATGTTTGTAAGCCCCATGAGATAGGAACCTTGCTTGTTCATTCCTTGCTCATTCACACATATATCCCAAGAACCTAGACTAGTTTCTGATTCATTGCAGGTTATCAGTAAATATAGGTATAAAAGATTAGGAGAAGTAAGCAAAAGTACTTTAAAAATAATAATACATGTACAAAATATATATAAGTGCCTACCTATATTAGAGCCAAAATTACCTAATGCTATTGTCTGGTTCAGCTTATAAACTCCAAAAGGACAAGCATTCTGTCTCTATAGGTATTCTATGCCCAATGTCTAGACCAGTATCTTAACGGTCCTGTCTATTGGGGGAAATAGGCAAGAACACTAACAATTATACTTCTTATGAACTAAGAGCTAAACTGTTGGTAATTCCAATTTCTAGTCCCAAATCACACCCAAGTTGTCTTTAAATTGACTGTGGAGAGCAGGGGAAAACAAAGAATGGTGGGTGTTATTTTCAAGTGGGAGGTGTTTCTCATATGTATGTTTGTTTGTTTTAGGTTACCTGTGGCATTGTTCCTGTATTGGCCAGTCATGTTTTGGTCAAATACATTGACTATATTTTCTTCTTTTCCTGTACCTTTAAACTCTGTATCATCTTTAATAGGAAGAAAAATATAGCAAAATGTGGTGCAGTACAAGCCAAACAGGAAAGTGTCTAGACTGTCCCAGTATCAATACAACCAGAGCATCCCTGATTTTACTTGTTTTATATCTGGGAATTTAGTACATAATTTTATTGAACCCATAAAATATTTGGAAGCTATTCACCTGGTATATTCTATTCATTTATTTTTAAAAGTGGAAACAACCTGAGATAAGGCAATTGAATTGCAGAGGGGGAAAAAATCCTCAAGTTATTGGCAGAATTTCTAAATTCAAAGTCCACATTCTAGCTAATGAATGAACCATGTCCCTCCTGATTCTGTCACTGGATTAACTGAGTGACTTTAGATGTATTGTTTCATTTTCTCTGCTTGTTTCCTCACCAGCAAAACGATGATGGGTCTTTAAGCCCAGCTAGTATCCTTGGATGGTAAATAAGAAAGATATAGGGTAACTAAAAAAAGAAAACAGAGTTCCTGTGGGGTGTGATCTGAGCTGAGTCAATACGAATTCATTAAAAAGATTTAGCAAAATCAGGCAGAAGTGAATGAGGTGATGGCGCCATCTGCTGCTTTATATTATGAATTTCAAGGCAAATTAGAGGAAGTTATTCTGTTTTATCCACTTGTGAGTAAAACGGAAGCATTTCTGCAGGGTGGACCTGACTCATAATAAAAACTTGACTTTCACTCTGCTTAAAGGAATCTGTATTACTTTATTCCTAAGAAATTGTAGTTGTTGGGAGTTATTCTATTGTGAGCAGCCGTTGGATTCCTTCAATAATAACCACATATGTTTACTATACTTTTAATTTTCAGTGTGTCATAAGTTCCTGGAAAGCAGGAAACTTGTCTTGCTCACTACAAATTCCCAGCATCTAGAGTAGCGCTTCACATATTAAATGAATGAATAAAACTGTACATATGTAGCTATTTTTAATTTGCTTGTTTTCTTCCTACACACGAGACTGTAAGGACCCTAAAGATAGGCTCTCTGTATGTTAATTACTGCCTACTCTGTTAGGACTAAAGAAAGAAAGCATCTGAGTGAGAGTTGTTAAATAAGTGAATGTGTAACCCCAAAAAAGTGAGAAAAATTTCTAATCCACATCTCTGTCACAGCAAATTAGAATAACTCGGAGAAAGTAAAATAGCCTGATACTGTTATTTTGATGTTTAGGTTACTGAGGTATATAAGCAGGTATTTGAAAATTCTATATTAGGCATCCTACTTCATTTCCAATATACAACCCACATGCTTAATAAGATGGGCATAATATTGAGAAAAAGTTGTCTATTTATATATTTTTTTTAATGTTTGGGGTCTGTTGTAAATAAGTAAAAGACTTAGTGCTGTAGAAGCATATCCCTGAAAAGAGCTTAGCAAACACATATATGTTTATGAATATATTCAGGTTCCTGCTATCTGTCCTATAGGATGCTTTACTAAGCTTAAATTATGTATATTCTCTAAGAGTAGAATTATAAATCATCTGTCAGCTGTGCTCTTAATGGGGTAAAGAACTAGGGAAGAGCTGAGGCATGTGGCGTCTCACTGGAGTATAATGTGGACCAGTAAGTTTAATGGGTTCTACAAACGGCCAATTTAATAATTTTCAAAGCCACTGAGATTTCCTTATGGTTCAGGTACAAGTCAAATACCTAATCCTCCTACTTAAAATTCTATGTTTTCGCAACTGCGCAAATGCTCAGGACCATGTACTTCTCTCTCATTTTTAAAATTTGCTCCCAGGAAACGAGTAGTTCATTAACTTTCTGGTTCATGGCATCCTTCGTGGGTTAATACCTTGCACATCACTGGGATGAGGATGACTGATCATGGAGGGGATTTTGGAAGTAAATATAGGTGCGAAGAAGGTACATTTGGAGACATTAAGGTATAAAGATCAGATATTTTAAATTTGCTCATTTTACTTGCTAAGATTTAAAAACTTGAACGATAGATGCAGGAAAGCATACCTATTCTGCTCATCTTTCCAAACCAGAACAGCCTAACTCTGTGAAATACTCTAAGATAATTCAGTATTTGAAATAATATTCACTTATATACCATCTATTCTATAATAGAATACCATCTATGCTCATTGACCCAAATGCCCTGCAAGCCCTAATAAACTCAGAAAATCTCCACAAAGAAGAAACTGAAGAAATGCTGGACAATACTCTTTATGGTTCACGAAACAAGAGGCAAGTCAGGAGGTATTCCACATGACATTATTTCCACAACAACAACAGCAAAAAAGAATCCTAAACAATGTTTATAAACACCATTAAACTAAGTTAAGGAGTTATTTGGTCAATTTGCTGTATGAGATTAAGAACCTACTACCAAAACCAGAAACACTCGTAGGACACTATAAATACAAGGAAAAAATGAACTAATAGAATAGTTAACATTTCTTGAATTCTAACCGAATCCTAGGCACTACATGAATTATTATATAAACATTATCCCATTAAATCCTCATATATCTATGACCTACTAGAAATAAAATGAAGATCTATGAGCTACTAGTGTTATTCCTATCTTTCAGTTAAGGTAATCAAGTTAATAAAGATGTTGAGTAACTTTCCTTAGGTAACAGAGATGTAAAAAACTGGCATTTGAACTCAGATAGTCCAAATTCAGAGTTCATTCCCTTAATGAGAAATAAACATGGCCTAAACAGTAAGCTATTTACATCAGGGGTCAGCAAACTCAGCAAGGGATGAGAGAATAAATATTTCAGACTCTGTGGGTCACTTATAGTCTCTTCTGCATATTTGTTTTAATAACGCTTTAAAAATGTAGAAACCAGTCTTAGCTTTCAGGGCATACATAAATAGACTGCAGGCCAAGGCTGCAGTTGTAGCCCAAGGCTGTAGTTGTAGCCCTCGTTTAAATAGTAACAAGCAAGGATAAGAATATTTATGTCTTTGGGATCAAGCAGCAGTCTATAAACTGAGAGATATATCCCCAAGATAGATCAGATTAAGGCAGTTTCCTCCAAACCTAAGGTTTAGGAAGACATGTTGCCAACGTCCGGAAAAACTGGAGACAGAAATAGTAGAAGTGACTGAACGATGACTCATTGGCACTGTCAGCTTGGCTAAAGAAGATAGCTCTGGGGCTTCCCTGGTGGAGCAGTGCTTGAGAGTCCGCCTACCGATGCAGGGGACACGGGTTCGTGCCCCGGTCCGGGAAGATCCCACATGCCGCGGAGCGGCTGGGCCCGTGAGCCATGGCCGCTGAGCCTGCACGTCCGGAGCCTGTGCTCTGCAATGGGAGAGGCCACAGCAGTGAGAGGCCAGCATACCGCAAAAATAATAATAATAATAATAAGATAGCTCTGTTACCAACTTTGAAATTTCTATACCAGACACAGAGGCAAGAAATTCATCTTCCAATCTGGACTAGATTTCTTTTTTCAGCCTAAGATGTTTTTGTTTAGAGATATCAGTAGTTCCAACAGAAAGAGAAACTAAAGTCCCTAATTACAAAATCCTTCTCTTGGACGTTTGCTCAAAGCCAAATGGGGTAATAAGGACCGTACCACCTACAAATTGACACTTGCCATCTACCTCTACAAGGTTTAAATCATGAGCCACAGCAGCTGCTGACCTTCAACACCCCTGAAAGGAGTTCAGGATGGAGATCAGGAATGAGGCCCTCTGTGCTCTGGCAAAAATGGGCAGAACAGGTTTTTAGATAGTTAGATATTTTCAGGAGGAAATTTTATGAGCCCAATTCTTGCATCTCCTCCTACCTAGAAAAGCACTAAAATCATCGATGGTGTTGTCTGCTCCTCGTGACAAGCAGCCACCCTCTGCCAAAATGTGTGCTTGCCTGCATGTCCCCCCTTCACTAAAATTGTATATAACACTGACTTTCCCCCCTACTTTTTAGGGGCACTTTCTCAGAGCTATCTGAAATGTCGTCCCCTGGGACGACATATTCATTTTGCCCCAAATAAAACTTAACTCACAACACTCACATTGTGCAATTTTTTTTTCAGTCAACAGCTGGATTTACCTTCCAACCTGACAGTTACAAACAAACAAAAACAGACAAAATGCATGAATCAGCAGTTTTCAAAACACTGGATATCAAGCAACAAAGCAAGACAATGATCTATGAGAGATGGAAACAAACAAGGTGAGTGCCGGGATTGCCCCAGTTTACCACACTTGTGGAGTTTGCAGGCCACACACAGGGAAGGGGAACTGAGGAGATTACTGGGAAACCCCAGAATTGAGACAGACAAAGGCAGGAAGTGTTCCGGCGAGAGTACGAGAGGGGAGAGCTGCACAGAGAGAGAACCCCAGAGAGCTGCAGAGAATCTCCTACAGCTCAGAGCATGAGTGTAAGGGAGTAACCAGAGGGTTTGGAGAAAGAACCGTCAAAAATAAACAACGGGGTTTTGTTTCCAGTAAAGTTGCTATTTTTACTTATTAATTCTAATAATTTGTAGATCTGGGGGGATTTTCCAAGCACTTAATGATATCATCTGCAAGTGATGACAGTCTTATTTCTTCATTTCCAATCTTAATATCTTTTAATTCTTTGTCTTATCTTATTTCATGGCCTATAGCAACTTTACTGGATACAAAACTCCATATTCAAATATATGTTGTATTCATATATACCAGCAAAAATAGACAATTTTTTGTCATTTACAATAGCAAGAAAACTATTAATATCCTAATAATAAATACAATAATAAATGTAATAAAAATGTGCAAGAGTGTTATATTAAAAGCTCCAAATTACTGTGCAGAGAATTTTTAATAATATCTAAATAAATGGAAAGATATATCATTAAAAAAATAAAATAAAATAAACGAAGGAAATAATGCCCAAGTTCACGTGGGGCAGGAAACAGTGCCCTTTCCCAACAGCAAGACTGGACCAGATCATAGCCCATTGAGTATTGGGTGGGATACTCAGAAAATATACCCTTCATAATGGAGAATCGTTAACCCCAGACTGAGAACTTCTTTGGTACTGCCTGATCATCATAAAAGCAATACTCAGGAGCATCTCACTGTTTCTATGTAACTTAAATTGTTCTCACAATAAAACTCAGGAATATTTAGAGGAACGAAAAATATCTAGCATTGACCTAATATAATATTGTAAGTCAATTATACAGTAGATCATTGAATGAGGTGGGTTTGAAATGCATGGATCCACGAATATGTGGATTTTTATCACTAAATCCATACTACAGCACTACACAACCCACATTTGGAAAGGAGGTACAGAGGGCTGACTACAAAGTTATACATAGATTTTCCGCCTCATGAAGGGGCTGGTGCCCCTAGCCCCCGCATCATTCAAGGGTTAACTGTACTCCAGTTAAAAAATAAAATCACAAAAAAACAACTTAGAGGTCAGAATTAGAAGGCACAGACATTAAAATAGTTAATATGTTCTTCGTATGTTCGTAGATTTAAAAAGCTACATAGAGACATGGAGGATTTGTTTTTAAAGCACACTTCTAGAGATGAGAACTACAAAGTGTGGGATGAAAAATACGCTGTGTGATATTAATGATAGACACTCAGTAGAAAAGATTCATGGACTTGATTTTATAACAATAGAAACTAACAAAAATGAAACACTGAGAGATAATAATTTTAAAGGGAAAGGAAAGAACAAGGACAAGGAGGGAGGGAGGGAAGAGAGCAAGAAAGAAAGAAGCATTAGGGCACTGTGGCAGCCCAGTATTCACATAACTGGAGTCCCTAAACAGTGTGTGTGTGCATAGGGGCGGGGGGGGGGAGGGAAAAGAGGTGGAGTGAGGGGGTACCGGGAGGTGGGGCAGAAAAAAACATTTGAAGAGGTAATAGCCTAGCAGCTTAAATTTTTTCAAACTTGATGGAAAAGAAGAAAGATTTCCTCACAAGCAGACCTTCACTATAGGGAATGATAAAGAAAGTCCTTTAAGAAAACTTAAAATATCACGTGATGTAATGTGGATCTAAAACAGAGATGAAGAGCACCCAAAATGGTCACTACTTGGGCAAATTTAACAGTAAATAATTAAAAATCTTGTGAAACACAGAAAACTCCATGCCCAGATGACTTCAATGGCAAATTGCTTCAAATATTGAATGGACAAATCATACCAATTCTACACAAAATCTTCCAGAAAATTGGCATAAAGGAGTACTACTCTGAAACCTAAACCAGACAAAGCTGTTACATGAAAAGAAAATTACATAGAAATGTCATTCATAAACGTAGTTGCAAAAATTCTAAGCCAAATTTTAGCAGATCTAATCCAGTGATATATTAAAATGATAATACAGCTCGAGAATCGAAAGCTGGCTTAAACTTCTATAACTACTTAAGTTAATTCATCATGTTAAACTAAAAAGAGAAAAGAAAAACGATATGATCATCTCAACAGATATAGGAAAAGTATTAGACGAATCAATACCCATTTCTGATAAAACCTCTCAGTATTCTAAGAACAAAAGGAAAATTTCTCAAACTGATAATATTCATCTATGAAAAATATACACTTAACACCTTAGTTAATGGTATAACATTGACTTATTCCCAAGATCAAGAACAAAATAAGGATTTGCACTCTCACCATTTTTATTCAATATTCTACTGGAGGTTCTAGTCTATGAAATCAGGCAAGGAAAAGAAATAAAAATCATCCAGAAAGGAAAAAATAAAAATATTTTTATTTGCAGATGACATGATTATGTATGAGGAAAATCCAATGAAATACATACACACACCACACACGCAAACACACACACACACTTACTAAAAGAAATAAGTGAGCTTATCAAGGTTTCAGGATATAAGGTTAATATAAAAAACTATTATAATTCTATACAATAGCAAAGGACATTGGAAATAAAAACTACAATGATAACAGTACCGTCTACAGTAGTATAAAAAATGTGAAATACATGATGATAATCTAATAAAATATGTGAAACATCTATAGAGAAAATTACAAAACATTGCATAAAGAAAATCCATGAGTTGAACAAATCAGTATTTTAAAGAATTCAATTTCCCCCAATTATCTATAGATTCAGTGAAATCACATTCAAAATTTCAAAAAGTTTTTTTAGAAATTGACAAGCCAATTCAAAAATTAAGACGGAAATGCAAAGACATAGATTAACCAAAACAACATTGAAGAACTACCTCCATGTGATTTCAAGATATATTATAAAACTACCGAATCCAAAATATCGTAATGGTGTTATGCACAAAGAATACACAAATAGATCGATGGAACAGAATAGAGTCCAGAAATAGACCCAGACATGTATGCATAATTGTTGACAAAAGTGCAAAGGCAATGTAGTGAAGAAAGAATAGTCTTTTCAGCAAATGTTGCAGAAGCAATTGAATATCCACATGCAAAAAGGAAAAGAAAAAGAACTTCCATACATCCATACGTGACTTACAAATTATCCCCCCAAAAGTTAAAGATTTCCACGTAAAATCTGAAACTATAAAATGTCTAGAAGAAAACATAGCAGAAAAATTTTTGTGACCTTGAGTTAGGCAACAAGTTCTTAGAAACAGGAAAATGGACTTCACTGAAGACTGGCGGGGGGCTTGGAAGAAGCTAGGTGAAAAAAGATATACATAGAGAATTAAAACTTTTGCTATCAAGGTGTCAAGCAGCTGGGCCCCAGTCTCTGCTAAGGAGTTCTGCACTTTAGCTAGTAACAGGAAGTCCTCAGGGCTTTTATGGTTTGCACCTAAGTGACGAAGTATAGCTTAATTTTCAGAAGAAAATTCAAAGGTCTTCTCCTTTTCTTCCAGAGCCTTCACATTCACTGTACTGTCAATAGATTTGCCTTCTTCTGACATATACTGAATGCAGTTAAAATGCAGTTTTCAGCAAAAACAGCTCCCCTTTGTATATATGCACAGGTGCCTGAAGAATATATCTGGAAAGCAGCTCCCTGGAGTCTAAACCTGCAGGCAGGGAGAAAAACAAATTTAGATTTACTGCCACCTTGTGTCAGGCACTTAGCCTTGTCTTAAAGCTTCAAGTCCGCAATAAACGTGAGAAGGAAAATGTAAGAGAAGATTTGAATAGGTAAACGGGCAAGTCCCTGTGTGAGAGAGCTGGGGAGAGAGATTCAGAAATTCCCCAAGCTTCTTTCCAGCAAGAAGAGGACATTGCGTGGAATGTGGCAGTAACTTCACTAGTAGGTTCAGCAAAGAATAGGAAACTTACAAGTGGGGCATCAAAGGAGAACCATCCTCCCAGAGCCATGAGTAGTTGGGTTTCTTCAGAGACAACCCCATCCAGAATGGGAAACTGGAATGGGCGATTGCTTGCTGGATGAATTCCTGTGGGAAGTCATGTTTCTGAGTTGATGAAAGAGTCGATGTGGACTTTTTAAATTAGATTCACAAAACGAAAGAACCCAAAGAGCTCTTAGACATCCTCCTGATGGCTTTACAGAAATGTCTACTGGAGCCTAGAGATACTTCATAACCTGTCCATCCAAGGTCATGCACGTAACCAGTGGCCAGCCTAGGCTAGAAAACAGGTACATATTCTGATTCTCAAGGAGGGCCTTAACCTGACCTATTTCCCTGTAAACCAATATTCCAGGCCAACACACATCCATTAAAAACTCACCAGATCATCTGAGCTATTAATCTTCAGCATGTGGGCGTCCAAAGACAAGCAATTCTCCCGGCTTTTTTCCCAATTAAATGGGCCAGAGGAAAATTGGTAACAGTTTTCTTCATGCCAGAGCCAGTCTTGGGGACAAGGACCTAGGAAATGTAATAAACTTAATTAGTGAGTTAGGCCTGAGTAAAAATATTTCTACAATTCTTAAATCAATTCACCTCTCAGGACTCTCACATGCTACCACCTCTTCTTAATTAGAATTACACCCAGACTCTGCAAATACCTAAATAGCCTAGAGTCTTTATTGCTCCCTTTTCTGGAGAAAAAAGAAATGAAGCATTCTGATTTTAGAAAACTCAATTAAAAAGCAAGACTGTTAAAAAGCAAGGCTTGAGCTGGGATGTAATTTTAGAATCTGATCTATTTTTTAAAAATTATGTTTGGAATCATGGAAGTGAGAGTTGGGGGGATGAATATGTAATAGGTATTCTGCTACTAAAAAAGATATGCTTATATATTTTAAAACTTCAGGTCTTTGAATGATGGATTTGGGTTTAGATACTGTGCCTCCTGATTCTGGACATGTAGCCCTATGTGGCTCTTGAGTACTTGAGTTATGGCTGGTCTGCATTGAGATGATGTTCTGTAAGTGTAAAATATTCCCCTGATTTTGAAAACGTACTATGAAAAAAAGAATATAAAATATCCCATTAATAATATTTATACTGATTAGTGTCAAAATAATATTTCAAGTATATTGGGTTAAATATGTCATTAAAATTAATTTCATCTGTTTATTTTTCATGTTTACTGTGATTACTAGGAAATTTAATGTTGCATATGTGGCACACACTGTATTTCTTTTGGACAGAACTGTTCTAGGGAGAACAGTATATTGGTGCAAAGAGACCATCTCAATTTAAATAAGATTTCAGAAAGTAGGGGAAAGTTTTCAGCAGAAAGTTCCCAGAGAGTCCAAAAAACTCAACTCAGGACTTAGACAATAGGCAAGATATGTGTTTTACAGATATTTTAAACGATCCCCAAATCCTCTTTCTCCTCCCCCTTCTTCTCCCCTTCATCATCATCATCCCTTCCGTGTGTTACTAACACTTGGAATCTCTTTACTGGGGAACAAAGCCTTTTGTTCTATGCTGTGACCAAAAAAAAAAAAAAAAACAAACCTCAAATCCTTGAGCAAGGCAACATTTTAATTTCAATTTTCATGGTGGCATAAAACCATCAGATAATTTTGTAAGAATAGGCTTTATCAGAGAGGACAAAGTAGAGGGACTGAACTATGAAAGGAGAAAGTGAATGAGGAAGGCTATATATAAGCCCGGATTGAAAGCAAAGAGTGCAAGCTTCCTAACTTATTAATTTGCCTAGTCCTGTCTTACTATGTCAAAGTAAAGAGTATATTGGTTTTCCTGAACTAAAAGAAAGGTCTAGGTAGGTTTTCCAAGCCACGAAAAAGTGAAAAAGATGAATGTTAAAATGTGGCATTCAAACCACCTGTATGTCCTTTAATTATTATTATTTTTTTATTTAACAAACACAATAACCACTGTGTTAACCAACGTGCCAAAAATGGTTGGCAGTCATTTTTATGTATTGGCTCATTTAATCCTCATAACCACAGTATGTGAGAGTTAGGTTAATTTTCTTCATTTGAAAGATAGAGAAAATGGGACTTTGAACACGAGCAGTCTAACGCTAGCATCTGTGTGTTTCATCACTATATTACACTACCTCTCAAACTCCTGAGTTTGAATTAACTGAGGAAATATTTCTTGATGCCCCCTCAAGATATTTTGATACAGGGTTTTGGGGTAAATCTGGAACTTGCCACTTTTAACAAGCTACTTAGGTGATAATTTTGTACACGAAGGGTTGAGAACCACCACTAATTCAGGTGCTAAAATGTAGTCTGTTACTTTGAAGACTCTGTATCTTTCTAGCTGGCTGACCTCAAGCAAGTCACGTATGCCAATTTCTCAGCGTCTTGCCCTCTTCATACATATACCGAGGACCACAGACTGGTTAGTAAGAAAGATAAAACTTGTCTCAAACTTGAGAAAACTGGCATAATTTTTTTTGCGTAGTATTTTATTATTAATGTTTTTCAGAATCTTCTCAAAGCTGCTTGATGGACAGCCGTGCTTTATTTGACATCTCTACTAATTGGCTTTTATCTGACACTGCCAAGGAATGAAAACACGTTACTTGGTGTATCTGCTACAAGAGACATATCACCTTTTATTTTTGATTAGTTGTCCACACTTGGCATCTCTGGGATACGAGCCTGAACAATCCTGACATAATTTTACTCCCATACAACTGATAAAAACAAGCCTAATTTCACAGCCCCACCTGTGAAATAAACCATTTTTGGTATGTAGCTATGTCTGCTTATATAAACATTCCTGTCCTTGATATATTAGCCTCCTTCCTTTAAGCCTTCTTTGAGATGGTTTTATGTCCTAAACAGCTCTTTCCTTAAAGAGATTCAATATATGTTTGACACTTGCTAAAAAATCAGCTTGTCTATAAACGTCTGCTAATTTTGGAAATTTAAATAACCCTGTACATACTGAAGGGATTTATAAACTGCAAAACTTTATACAAAACTACTTATCGTTATTATCATTTAACTTCCCTGGGTTTCCTCTATAAAATAAATGGATGGGTACCTATAAACTGTTCCTTTATCATCTTTATTCAACAAAACTACGTGGTTGAGATTAAGGTGAGCTGTACAAGCAAGAAGCTGCAGAAATCTCTGTTTATTAGTGACAGCTAGTTACTAATGCCAAGAAAGCAATGTACCACTGAAAGGGACTCTATTTCCCACTTTCAAATTCTCCCCATGATTAAAAGCACATACCTGATTTAATTATACGTTGTAGAAAAACTATACTAACTGTACAGGTCACTTCTGTAATATTGAGTTCACATTATTATCTCCATGTTATAAATGTTTCTATCTGCCTCCTAGATTCTGAGTGTACCTAATCAGCTGAGATCAACTCAGTTCTTCTCATATACATTGACTTCCTGGGTCTCATAACTTTGTCTAATTTGAAGTATCTACTTAACACAAGCCAGCTCACCTCTATTGATTCAGTTTACATGGATGCAGTACACTTTATGAGAAACAGTCCCATAGAATAATGCTAATGAAGAGGAAGGGGTCCCCAGGACCAAGGAGACCCTTAGGAAAAGAAATCAATGATTAAGATACCTTGGAATGGAAAGAGAGAAGAATCTGTGCAAAGGGTAAAGGTGAGGGATTTCTTCCAGAAAAATCTCAAAACCAGAAAGTTATAAAGAAAGAGAAGCTCTTGTGAGGCAGGAAAACTTAAATCCACCAAAAAGTATGGTTGATTGAATCAGATTAACTCAAGAATTTGGCACGGGATAGGGTGAGGATGACAAAAAGAGAGGACTTCTGGTGTAGAACATGATGAGAGCAAAAAAGGATACATATATCAATATGCCAATTTTGTGCCTAGAGATATTTCCAAAAAATGTTAAGATTTACAGAGAAGTCTCTCTTCACCCCTCCCTCCCTCATACCTGAATAGTTTGCTGCTTTTTTCAGAGCTTCTTGGAGATTCAGGTTCTGGTGATGAAGTTCCATTAGTTTCTTGGATTTTTCATCCAGCTTGTGGGCAAGGGTTTCTATCATTTCTTTGAGTTCCCCTTGTGACTCCTGGGAAGATTTTTCTGTCTGGGGCTGGGCTGAAATCTGTCCCTCCAGGATATCTTCCTGGTGAGTAAGGTTTGCTTGCTGTTGCTTTAGATCAGACACCTGGGATACTAAATCAGAACTGAATTAAGACTCCATTTCCAACCCCAGTAAAAATTCCTCCACAAGATTTTGAGGAAATCAAAGAACTAAATCAAACCATTTTTTTTTGGACAACAAACTGCTTCAAAATGACCCAAATTTATTCAGGAATTACAGATTTGGAAATTACTTGATATTCATGCAATATTTTTTAAATGTGAGGGACTGTCACAGATACTTGTGATTTAAAAAAATAAGACAGGATTTTACTCGTTGTTGAGAGTTACACACAAGTTAAAAGGAATCACAGGATAAGTCTTATACGAGTGGCATAAATAAAATATAGACGATCTAAGATAGTCAGACACAAACCGGATTCAGTGACTATTAGTAGCACTTGTCATTAATGACTTACTCTAGTTGTGTCTTAATTCCTCTGCCCTTTCTCTACCCTTCCACATTTCCTGATTTTAGTTAAAAACTGTGACACTCACCCCGTTTTTGAGAAACCCTCCCACGGAATTTTTTTAAGCTGCTAACACAAGAGTCTGAAAACATATTTTTCAGTTTTAGTTTGTTATTTTTTTTGTTTGGTTTTGGTTTTTTTGTTTTGCTTTTTTAGGAAGGGTGGAGATGAAAGGAAAGTTGTGAAATCAAGCAGGCAGCAAATGTTAAGGGTCCAATATCTCAGTTCTAGAAGGTTGACGGTTCAGTACAAAGTAGACCTCTTGGGTTGAAAGCCAGATTTGACCCTGTTGCAGAGTGGTCCAAGCCTCAGAGGAAGACTCTTCCAATGACTATCTCTGAGTCAAGGGCTCTTCTCCCAGATCAGTAGGAAAAGTTTTATAGATTGAAAGTGTTCATAGATTGAAAACATAAGTTGTGTGAGACCTTAAACAACAGAGAAACAAATTAGCACTTCAAAGGCCTTAGTAACCTGGATTCTAGGGCTCTAGAGAGCCTAGGATTCTAGAGATAAATAACTCAGATCTGTGACCTAAATACACAGGTGTATTAGATGGACAATCAACACCATTTTCCTTCTTTCTTAGCCATTTTCATGGTTCCTTTCATTTCTTTTCCTCTCAACATCCCCTCTTTCCTAAATGGCCATATTATAAATTTGAAGAATGTTTTGTTTTGAATGTTTTTTTTATGAAGACTGTATTTCTGGGTTCTTAACTTTAAATTGGTATTTAATCATCTCTATTAAAACTCAGCATGAACTAAATGAAGTTTCTTTTACTTTTGGGTCCCTCGGGTGACCTTGTGGATTAGTAACTTCAAATTATTTTCTTCCTCATTATTCTGAGGTTTAAATAGGCTTTATCCATGAAGTTATGAAAACAGAACCAAACAAAAACCTACCATTCATAATCTTCATCCCATGCCTCAATCTATTTGAGGGAAGAGCACAATATACCCATTCCTCTTCCCACTCACTCTTAAAACAATTTGCCTAAAATGTATCTAAATCAAGGCTGTTTATAGCTGTTATGAAACCAACAAATAAACCATGTTTATAAGTTCTCATTTTTTGTTCTCCATCTTTTCCCGGCTTCAGCACTTACATTGGATTATCAGCAATATAACGGTCACCAGTAATCCCAGACAAAGGATCCCTAGAGCCATAACAGCAGGGTACCACCTCCGAGAGGAAAGAAAACGAAGACCTAAAGTGACAGAAGATAGATTCAGAAAGACAGAAGTGATGGAGGCAAGGGATCAAACAATTCTTTGAGTACTGTCTGTACCTGGTGCTTTGCATTACTGACCTCTAGTATTCCCAATGGCTTTGCAAATAATCCATTATTCACAAGTACAGATGCGAACTATGTACAGTTAAAGAATTTAAGTAATTTACCTATGGTCATGCAGCTAGCAACTCTAGGAGCCAGGATTCCGTACCAGATATTTGACTCCAAATCTAGAATCTAAAGTTTATGCTTTGTCTGCTGTCCCCACAGTGAGTCTTCAAGAAACTCTCAGCCCAGCTTGGTTAGATTAACTTCCTCCACAGGGTAGAGAGCCTGATGTTTTTAATAGGGACCATGTGTATATATATGGAATTTAAGAAAAAAAATGTCATGAAAAACCTAGGGGTGAAACAGGAATAAAGACACAGACTTACTAGAGAATGGACTTGAGGCTATGGGGAGGGGGAAGGGTAAACTGTGACAAAGCGAGAGAGAGGCATGGACCTATATACACTACCAAACGTAAGGTAGATAGCTAGTGGGAAGCAGCCGCATAGCACGGGGAGATCAGCTCTGTGCTTTGTGACCGCCTGGAGGTGTGGGATAGGGAGGGTTGGAGGGAGGGATACGCAAGCGGGAAGAGATATGGGAACATATGTATATATATAACTGATTCATTTTGTTGTGAAGCTGAAACTAACATACCATTGTAAAGCAATTATACTCCAATAAAGATGTTAAAATGAAAAAAAAATATGGACCATGTGTATGTACGCGCACGTGTGCACGCACACGCATGCTCACACACATGCGCGTGCAAACACATGCACATACGCACACACGCATGTGCACATGCACACGCAGTTATAAGTAACATACCATAAACGAATGTCAGATACCAAGCAAATAAGCCTTTAGTCAGTTAACCAACTCAGAAAACCTCAAAGAACTAATACATAATTTTGTGCCACTCAATTTTTATTTGGAACTGGGGTTATTGACCAAAGAAAAATAGGAATGAAATCTCAATATTCCCTTGATTCATATTAACATCATGTCCTATACTCACACCAGCTGTGGACTTCTTGTTACAAGAGAAAAATTCACCATTATTATAAAAATAAATCAATCATGTAGCTCACAGGTGTACGAATATCTTATTATGAGGTCCACCACTTAAAAAGCACAGATATTACTGGTTCAGTGGGAAAACATTTCATGTAATGGATTTGGACTCCTCACCTTGTTAGATAAACAAATAAGACACTGATAATGTTATCCTCTATATGCAAACAAGGAAACTGACCATTCAGTGACTTGCCTAAGATCACACAAATGTTAAGATCCAAACATAGGTCTTTAATCCAATTGTCAGTAGCTATGTGACTTAGAACGTCACATCACAAAACTTCCAGCATGAAGGTATGATGATTCCAATCAATCAGTGGTCAAATATATTCACAGAGTTCTCACGTGTCAGAAGCACTCCTAATAGACTCTACAGATGACCCAAACAAAATAGAAATTTTGACAGGAAGCAATGTGGTTTATTCTCTGATTCAAAAGTTATTAAGCTCCCAGAAATGTGTATAGCAACTTGGCAGAAAAGAAGTTGAAGACAGTTACGTGTCTTGCAAATAATTGCCCAATCCTAGCCTTGGAGGCAAATATCTGAGTAAATCTTTCAATCAACGTTTCTCTCTGGTCAATATTCATTCCGTCTTATAGATCAATCCTAGCTCTACCACTTACTAGCCACATAAAACTGGGTAATTTAGTTAATCCTCCCAGTCCCTAGTTAGTCCTCTGTAAAAGGGAGATAAGATTAGTCCTAATCTCAAGGTGTGAAGATTTAGAGAAATAATGCATGTAAAGTGAATATCATAGAAAATAGCCTATAGCAAATGTTCAATAAAAGTTAGTTATCACCCTCTACTACAGCATCATTCATACCAAGTTAGTTTATTCGTCAACATCATCTTCGTTATCACCATTACATCTGACTTGTTTTTCCTTTAAGTAAGTGCTATTAACTCTTTAATATTTTCCCACATTCGGATGTTGTAGTCTTCTAATCCTCTATTCAGTTAGTTTACATTTCTAACCTAATTCTGTCCCTGTACATATTTATCCACCCCTAGTACCTTTGTCTCTCTCTCCATTTGGCTTCTGATCCAGTTGACCCTTCATACTCTGGCTCTTCAGGTCAGCAAAAGTCATTTCCAAATTTATTCCAAGAATGAGAGAGTGAAGCAGCCAAGGACTTCTACAAAGTAAAAATGTGTGAGCTCCTGCTGGAGTGTTTAAATAGCTACTGATATCTAGTAGAATGACTCAGTCATTGGTAGGAGGAAGGAGAGGCTTTGCTTCATACTGGGAACTTGGCTGACGCAAATTCTTGGGTTATGTCTATTGCAGGAGAGGAAAGTGGTGATTCTGATAGTGTTTCAGGATATTTCACTAAGTAATTTATGAAAGGGAAAACTGTATTTTCCATGAGCATTAGAGGAGAGGAATTTGCACCCACGCTGCAGATATGGAAACTGAAATTTAAAAGGGTAATTCACAGTAAATTTGTGGAAGAGTGTGCATTAGACCAGATTACTTGATGTCAATATCCATATTTGTTTATTTCACTGTAGCAGACTATCTCTATACTGAGTCTTTCATACGTCTCGCATTTTCCTTTTTAATTCTGACTTTTTTTCATCAGCTATAGACTTAGGAATTTGGGGATTAATCACTTAGGACTCTTATCTCTCTCGCCATGATAACCTAGGTAATTTTAGAACTTAGTTAGGAGTGCTATTTCATACAGTGGCGTATAACATAGCAGCAGAGAGAACTTTGGGGCCAGATGGAGATTGTTTCATATCCTTCCTTTGCTATTCCCTTGGTCTCTAATCTTGGGGAATGTCTTTGGCTATACATTAGGACATTATAATGTCCACTTGATACTGTTGATAATGCTGCTATAGGTGTTCAAATGAGATATTGTGTGAAAATGCTAAGCTTTGTACTTCAAACATAATAAGAAATCGATAAATGGTAGTTATTAATATTAGCAGTAGTAATACTCAACACAGTGGAATTGCTCATCAAAGAATACATTTTATATGTCTGCCTTGAGTCACAAAGACTTCTATGGGAACCCAGTAAAGATACTATATGTATTCACTGATAGAATTCTTACCTATTTTTCCCTCACAACCTCATAACCAGAAAAAAAAATCTTGTTGCAGTTATACATGCTTTTAAAAAAAAATCCTTACCTATTAGAGATATCTTCTGAAGTATTTATGGGCAAAAATGATATGATAGCTAGTATTTGCTTTAAACTATACTAGGAGAAAAATAAAAAGAAGGGAATACATAAAAGATTGGAGAAAAATATGTAAATAAACAATATCTAGGAAACTATTAGGAAAATGAATCGTTTTCATCAGTAATAATTTTTCACCAAAATGAAAGCCTAATTAGGATTCTGTTTCTCTCCTCCTCCCTAAATTTTTTTTATTCCCCTTTTCTGTGCAGGGTATCTAAGGCCAAACTGAAAATAGTTGATCATTTAAAGTGCTACTCTATGAGACAGATCACAAAGAAGGCTCAGCAACTCGCAAATATATCCTAGTCCAATCAGCTTGTAACAAATCAATGTTACTTACCTTTATCCCTCAAGCCCCACACCACCTCCCTTGATTGTGAGTGCCAGGAAGCAAGATTAGATACATAACTGCATTTGCCATGGGGACTTTCACATAAACAGGATCTCAGGAAATTATTTTAATGATGATTAATAAATACTGAAATGATACCACAGTGAAGTGGACACTTTATCATTTCCCACAGCGACGCTATTTCAGATGCCATCAATATTCTAGTGGATTAAGACGAGACATAGAGGTACCCTTGTTGAGGAAATGGACATGACACATATTTCTTGTGAGCCCATCACATCCTCATAGCTTTTTATAGGAAGAAGTATCTCAGAAGGATGCATGTGAGTATGTAGTTAAAATACCCAAAGAAAGGGGCTTCCCTGGTGGCGCAGTGGTTGAGAGTCCGCCTGCCGATGCAGGGGACACGGGTTCGTGCCCTGGTCCGGGAAGATCCCACATGCCGCGGGGCGGCTGGGCCCGTGAGCCATGGCCGTTGAGCCTGCGCGTCCGGAGCCTGTGCTCCGCAATGGGAGAGGCCACAACAGTGAGAGGCCCGCGTAACGCAAAAAAAAAAAAAAAATTACCCAAAGAAAGACACAAGACCAGAAAGAAATGCACTCCTTACAGAAGGCCTAAGATTGAGCTAGATCGCCCAGATCTCTGATATTCACCTCCGCACTTCACCCATGAGACCCAGGAGGGCATAATCATCCGTTGTCCTTTGGGTCAACACTCACAGGAATCTCCCTAACAGTCCAGGACTTGGTGGTGAGCTCTACAAGTCCTATACTTCCTTCACACACAATTTTTTTTTTCTTTAAAAAATCCTCTCACCTTAGCACCTACAGGTCGGAATGTCATCATCAGTTTCTTTTTCTCCCCTCATTTTATGTACTCTAACATGCACTGTATTGATTTTCAACTTCATTAATGTTATTCCATTTCTCCAACTAAATTATAAGCCCTTTAAAAGTAAGGATAGATCCCCTTCTATTAAGGAAATCTCATTCTTTTCTACCACCCTAGCATACCATACCAATTGTGCCAATAGTCTACAGACAGTTGACAGTTAACACGAGATTCTTAATTGTGAAGACATCACCCGCATAAACTGGATTTTTAAACTACAAAGAAATCGAAGAAAAATCTATCTCAATTCTTTTATTTTGAGAAAGTGGAACTAAAGTCCCCCAAATTTAAGTGGGTTACTGAATATCTCTTTTCTACCTGATGCTAGACAAGAACTCAGTTCACTGTTCTTTCAATTATGCCAGATCATGAAAGACATAGGTGAATTCTTCTAAGTGATACTATAAACGCAGTGTGAATCTCTCTCAAAGGATTCAGTGAGAGACTTTTCAGATCACCAAGGCAGAGCATATCCACTTCATAGTAGACTTTAAATGTGGTATGCAGTAGAGGATACCCACATCAGGGGCACCCTCAAATCTTTTCTTGATGTCCCTCCAACCAGAAGCTCACGCAGAAGTGTCACAACACGGACAGTGTGAAAACTAGACCAGTCACCATCTTCTGGGTGATCTAGCCCCTCAACATGGCCATATTTTGCTATTCTATTTGCTATTCTATTTGCTATTCTATTCTATTTGCTATTTGCTATTCTAGCCTGTAGGTTTTAAGCTATTCCTCTCCTTTTTTATTGTGGTAAAACTTACATAACATAAAATTTTTACCATTTTTAGGTGTACAGTTTCGTGGCATTAAACACATTCACATTGTTGTGCAACCATCACCTCTATCCATCTCCAGAACGTTTTTCATCTTCTCCAACGGAAACTCTGTATCCATTAAACAAGAACTCCTATGACGGTTGATTTTATGCGTCAACTTGACTGGGTCACAGCGTGCCCAGATATTTGGTCAAACATTCTTCTGAGTGTTTCTGCAGGGGCGTTTTTGGCTGAGATTACCATTTTAATCAGTAGAATAAAGCAGATTTCTCCCCATGTGAGTGGGTTTCATCCAATCGGTTGAAAGCCTGAACAGAACAAAAAACTACCGTTTCTCCAAAAAAGGAAAAAATTCTCCAGGAGACAGCCTTTGGACTGGAACTGCACCATTGGCTCTCCTAGGTCTTGAGTCTGCCAGCCCACGCTACAGAGTTGGACTTGCCGGCCTCCATAATTAAATGATAAATCCCTTTCTCTCTATATATATACAAATTCTATTGTTTTCATTTCCCTGGAAAACCCTGACTAATACAACTCCCCATTCCTTTGTCCTCCCAGATCCTGGAAACCACCATCCTACTTTCTGCCTCTGTGAATTTGACTACAGCAGGGACCTCATACAAGTGAAAGCATATGGTATTTGTCCTTTTGTGTCTGACCTATTTCACTTGGCATAATATCTTTAAGGTTCATCCATGTTGTGGTATGTGTCCGAATTTCCTTCCTTTTTAAGGCTGAATAATATACCACTGCATAGGTATACCACATTTTCTTTATCCATTCATTCACTGGGGGACATTTGGGTTTCTTCTGTTTTTGGAACATCCATGGGAATAATTTCTACAATTTTTACGTGGCAGATAGCTGGACAGACTTGACAGACCTTAAGTGGTTCTCATTATCCCTGCTTGTGTAATCTCCTCCTCTTGCGTGTGGGTGGGATCTGTGGCTTGGAGTGCAGCAGAGGTGATGTAATGTACGTGATCACATATATGTGGTTACATAGGTGTAGTGCCTATCTCACTAAAGTATGGATCTCTCCCTGTGCGCTCCCTCTCCCTCTCTCTCTCTCCCTGGTTGTATTTAAAGAAACAGCTTACATGAATCTTACAGCCACAGAGAAATGAATTCTGCCTAGGGAAGCCCAGAAATGAATCCTTCCCCAGTGAAGCCTTTAGATGAGAATACAACCCAGCAGACACCTGGATGGTAGCCTTGTGAGACCTTAAGCAAGGGACCCAAATTAGCTGTGCCCACACTTCTGACCCGCAGATACTGTGAGATAAAAATGTGTGTCATTTTACATTGCTGCTTACATAATTTGTGGTAATGTGTTACATGGTATGTAAAGCTAATAATTCTGTGATAATCTTAATCCTCCTGTTTTGTAAAATTCCTTAAATCTAATCCTATCACTGACTTTCAGTGCCTCTGAGGTTCCCACTCAATACTTAAGCTGCTTACACAAAATGAAAAAAAAAAATCTAGGACTTCCCTGGCAGTCCAGCGGTTAAGATTCTGAGCTCCCACTGCAGGGGTACAGATTCTATCCATAGTCTGGGAGCTAAATCCCACATGTCGTGTGGTATGGCCAAAAAAAAACTTAGGCTGCAATCATGATTCATAAAGTCGAGACACTATTATTTTATGTCTTCCTAGTGGAGCTTCCAGTAGATGCAAGATAAAACTGGTTTCTCCTGGCGTATTAGCTATTTTTGAAGCCATGGCTGTGGTCCAACCCACTGTCAGCTCTTCATAGCTCACTCTCGGTGTCTCAGAGGAATAATAGTCCTAGCCTCTATTTCACTGAAGCACAGAGAGGAAGGGAACCTGCAGTGAGTCACCTGACCTAGGCAAGGTCAAAAGGAGAATAATCAAAGGAACCAGAAGTAAGAAATTCTTTCGCCCCACTTGTTATCACTGTTGTATAACAATTCCCTGAAGCATAGGTGAAAAGGCTTTGGTACAGTGCCCTCCATTGGTTCCACTCCATGTTCTTAACAACCTGGGTACAAGCTAATGATTGACAAGCGTAATGGAGCCACGAGACTGTGTAGGGTTGTAATGAGTTCATGCCCCTCTACCTCAGGCACCTGCCCTTCCAGGGTGGACCTCTTCGGTCTTCCCACCCTAAGCCTCTCTCCTGTCTCATCATTCCCTACAGGGATGCTTTGATAGGGACTGAGCTCAGAGCTCAAACTGCCACAAGGCATAATCACTTCCATTAGGATAAACAAGAAGTTCTCTTTCTCCTGGGAATAATCCAGTGGAGGGAGGGGTTGGGGGAGGGCAAGGGGCAGTAGTAATTCTAAGAAAGAAAAGTAACAGGAAGGTCATGAACAGAATTCCATTTTGTTCTAACCTGTTAGAAAGCTGGAGGGCAAACACATGGCAGAAAAGTGCAATTGGGGGGAAAAAGTCATGTTAATGGGCAAACCTGTTCATGCAGGTGAAGGCTGGCATGACTGGGAGAAGAGAGGGCCAGGATAGCAAGGGGAAATACTCCAGAACGGGAATGCTAGGACAGCTAAAACAAGGTCATGGTGACAATACACACGAGAGGCAGGAGGACATCACTTACCAGCATATTGAAGGGAAAAGTTACTGTTAAAATTGAGTGGAAATCAAGGCAATCTTAGTTAACACTTACAAAATACTTGTTATATCAGGACTAGGATATGTATTTCATACACATTAACATAGTTAATCTCTATAAGTGTATGAAGTAACATTATTTTATCCATTTTATATAGGATGGAACTGAGCCAACAGAGAGATGTAATAACTTGCCTAAGATTCCACACTTAATAAGTGACCAAGTAAGTATTGTATTTAATCCCAGACAACCAAGCTGGATTCTTAGCCATGATGCCCTACTGCCTGTCTGACAAGAGAAAGAGAAGGGCAAGCTTAATGATGCTATATGAACATGTACATGACACTCTGACTAGAAATATTCCAATCAAAATGCCTTCATGATGCAACATAAAGCAACATCTAGGGCAGGTCCAGTGGGCATTCCACTCCTATTTAATGAATGGGAACACTGAGAACTGAAGAAATTATATAATAATTTAGTGGAGGGTTTAGATTAGAATTCTGCTCTCTTACCCTGTAAAATACCTCCTACCTGGCCCAATTCTCTGCTAAAATTTGGAAAGTACTCTTACATTTACAAATATAATGTAGTGTTCGTTTATTTTTGGAAATGAATGATTTTGAATCACCAGTATCATACCAGATTTTTCTCTCACTATTTGATTTCCTTAGCTAAGAAATAAAATTAAGGGGACTTCCCTGGTGGCGCAGTAGTTAAGAATCCGCCTGCCAATGCAGGGGACACGGGTTCGAGCCCTGGTCCGGGAAGATCTCACATGCCGCGGAGCAACTAAGCCCGTGTGCCACAACTACTGAGCCTGAGCTTTAGAGCCTGCGAGCCACTACTACTGAAGCCCACACGCCTAAAGTCCGCGCTGTGCAACAGAAGCCACCGCACTGAGAAGCCCGCGCACTGCAACGAAGAGTAGCCCTCTCTTGCCACAACTAGAGAAAGCCCGCTCACAGCAACAAAGACCCAACACAGCCAAAAATAAATAAATAAATTTATTTAAAAAAAAAAAAGAAATAAAATTAAGTTTACATTCTCCATTCTCATATCACATTGTTATGCGGTGGGAGGGCTTTTAGAATCAACCCCGCCCAACGGTCTCCCCTCAACAACTCAGTAAAATCAGATTTTCAGAGTTAGTATCTGAAAGTTGTTTTTTTCCCAATGTTTATAAGATAGATCACTGTAAGCAAATGTCCAATTTTCTTATGAAAGACTTTGTATTTAAAAAAATTTTAATACTTTGTATTAATTAAAAGATTACTGGCTTAAGCATACATCATTTATACAGCATTCATTTGTTTCTATAGAGATGCGTCTTTACAAAGTTTCTATGTCCTTTCCATGTGTGCTTATTCCTGCTCTGACTTTACATTATATGAGAGAGACAGAGAGAGAGAGAGAGATATATAGATCTTGAATCTTGTTTAAAAATGTCTCTTTAACTATTTCAATGGGAATTGAAGCCAGGGTGGAGGGTTATTTCATGGATAGCACATAGAAATTCTAATCTCCCCACCTGCTTTCTCCAAAGATGCTATAGCTTTCCAGTTCATTTGGCAACCTCTCAGCCCTACTGCAGTGTCTAGGAATAAATGACCCAGAACCAGGAGAGTTGATTATCAACATAGTAAGGGGAGGCCTGCATACTGAAGGGGAGAGCAAGACAGGCGAGCTAGTCACACGGAGAGGGGAGTGAATGGAGATTGGCAGGGTGACTTTCAACTGGCAACAGTCACCCTGGAGTGCTTGGGTGAAGGACCAAGAATATTACTCCTTTTCTGATGGAGAAGAGAACTTATGTGGTCACCCTCAACGTGCCTTTGATCCTCCTTCAAGTCCAGTTTCCCAGCACTGCCTAGAAAAATATCTAATTCACAGGACTGATGTGTCCTTCCTGAACGTCTTCTTTTTGGAGGCAGTGTGAGAAATTTAAAGACATCTAGAAAGGGCTAAGAGTAGAATGGAAGAAGAGAAGACACAGGGAAGCAAACGTGGAGACCTTAAAACCAGGAATAGAAATAGAGAAAGAAGCTAGGATGAAAGGGGAGAGAAAAACCACAGAAAATAACAGCCCGAGGGAGTAAGAGAAGAGAAAGAGAGAGGAGGAAAAACCGATTTATTGCTGAGAAGAGTTTCTCTCCTTAGGTCCTTCAGGTCAAGAAGTCAGACATGGCACAGAGCATGGAAAGGAGGCAACGAACGCCCAGTGCGTGACCTGGAGAGGTAGGAGTGCAGCCCGATGAGGGTGCAATCCCGAGCCCTGATGGCTTCTGCCCTGGTGTATTTCATCCAGGTGAGTTGTGAAAACACAGACATAAGACCTCTGTTTGTTTCTTTGTTTCTCAGATAAATCAACTCTCAGAAGAACCTGGAGGGAAATGAATGAGGGGGGAGACATTTATAGAACCAAAGGGATGGTAGGGAAAAGAATAACTAGAATGTTCCCTTAGTATTATAGGGTTACATATAGTGCATGTGTGACTAATGACATCAGTGAAAAGAAGGACATATATACTAGTAGGAGAGCAATGACAATTTAGAAGTGTCTCATGTATATTTCTCTCTTTTAACATCTCTTCACCTATCCCTCAAAACCCCAAGTAAGTTACTGGGAATTCCCTGGTGGTCCAGTGGTTAGGACTCCACACTTCCACTGCAGGGGGCACGGGTTCGATCCCTGGGCAGAGAACTAAGGTCCCACAAGCTGCGTGGCATGGCCAAAAAAAAAAAAAAAAAATCCAAGTAAATTATTAAAACCAAGTACATAATTCCCCTAGTGTTTCCCATATCAGCCCTAATACTACTCTAGCAGTTTAGGTGCCTCTGGATAAGAGATAAGTTGAGAAAGAAAACTCTTTTAAAATACTTTGCACTTTTTATTTCTCCCCACTAAGAAGCAGAAGATTCTGAGTAACTCATTAGCTGAGAAAGAGTCATTGGACTGAGGAATTCTGGATCACTTTCAAGGGGACGTTTACACAGATATGAAATCTATTAAGAAGAAAAGCAAATGAAGAAATGGGCTGGTTTCAGATTCCTGAACAGCTCCTAACAGAGAGGGTGCTACTTTCTTTACTTCCTATATACCAGTTAACGGAATGTCTGAAACCATAGCCTTTTCTTGCTTTTTCTTGTATTTTCTTTTTACTGCTTCTTCTCCTCCTTGTCGTTCCCTTCCTTTCTTTTCTCGTTTCTTCTCTTTTTGCAACAGGCCTGAAAAGAGGCATTTTATCGGCTGAGCACTTTAGGCTTTTTTTAAACTTTAGTCAAGAAAACAAAGCGAAGTACCAGGGGTGGGTTGAGGAAACACATACTTTGTCATCCTTAGTGGCCAATTATTTTAAACTAAAACAAAACCAGGAGTTTCTCAAATGTCTTCTGTAGAGACCAGCTGTTTGTTCTTTTACAAATCCTTTTCACCCTATGTCATATGCAGGTGTGTCCCCTGCCTGCCTCCACCCTCCCCACAAACTCCCAAGAAGTACAAATTCTTGCCTCTTTTTAGAGTAACTTTGTGGCCTTTGTTGTTGATTTCCTGAAATATCAAGTCATCCAAGTTATTGGAAGAGAGAGACAGTTTCTAGAACAGAAGTTTACCTAGAGACGTTTTTGAAGGAGAAAGTCAACTGAAATATAAGGTAAAAGAAGGAGTGGGACATTCCTTTTTTGGGAGTAGAAGGGACCTGACAGCAATGTCAACAGCTGTTAGAGCAGACTTGTCCCTGGTTCTAGTGATTCATTCCACACGTGTACATGAGAGAGTCTGATCTGAATTCTGGCCAATTCAATAGGTGTATACAGTTGGTCATGTTACCCAAACCTCTATGCCTTAGTCTCTTAACGTTTCAAAATAATGTACCCACCAGCATGGTTATTGTGATGAAATGTTATGAAATCTTAAAAATTCTTAGCAATCTGGCTGGCATAGAGTAGCTATTCAATCAATAAGATTTTCCCCTCCCTTTCCCCTCTTCTTCTCTTGTACGGTGAGTTATTGATGTACGGAGGGAATAAAGAAGAGCGGTGGGGTTGAATTCAATTTCTAACTGATAGAGAATTAGGAGAACAAGAACTGTATCCTGAGAGACAGATCAGGAAGTTTCTAGGACAAACAAATTGGTATAAATGCTGCCTCTCGTTCACAGAGGCGGTGATGCTCACCCACCACCACAAAACCAAAACCGAAACAGATCAGGTATTTGCTCTTCCAGGTTTTCCCACTGTGAACTTAATAAAGATCAGGTAGAGGAGAGATGAAAACAGTGCTAAACATGACTGACCCCATGACCTTGTCCTTGTATTTGCCCTGCTGTCACCGACTGACCTGACAGCGCAGTCATGAGGGATGACTCATAGACTGCTGAGCACAGCAGATGAGACCATTTCCCTGTCTGAGATTGTTTCCCTTCCTACAGCTTCCTTGGGCAAGATGTGAGGAGAACTGTGTCAATCCTGAACAGTAAGTATCTGAGAGTCCACACTGGGAGGAAAGCGAGACAGACAAAAACATCAACACCCAAAACAGGGTCAAAATGTCATTAGATATCTCTGACTTCCCTTATTTCTACTTAAATGGCATCAACCCACTGATCTCAAAGACAGATTATCCAAAAACAGGTGTTGTGTCATCCTAAGTACTCAAGATAACACTGCTGATGGTGTTTTTCCAAAGCCAATCTTCCTGTCAAAACAGCAGACTTAATCTCAGTTTATACAGTCACGGTGACTTGCAAAAGATTTTCTTTCCCAAACCCCTCAGAGAGTCACCAAGACAGACGGGATTCACTACTGACACGAAGATATACTTGGGTGATTGCCAACGCAGCACCGCCGTTTCAAATCTGCAAAGCGTTTCCTATTTTTCAGGGCATGTTAATATTTATTGCAGACTTCATTTAGCTATCACTTTGAGGTAGTTATCCCTCAATCTAAACCTGTCACAATTAGGTCCTATGTAGACACAGAGGACACAAAGATAAAAAGGGAAGAGATTCCTTCCTCTTGGAGGTAAACTATTTAAGAAAGCAGGGACAATTTGAATGAAAAGACTTACTTAGGCTGAAGGAAAACACACATTTAGCCACAGGAAGAGTTTCCCCACAGCCAAGTCTGTTAAACCCAAAGGAAATGGTGATGGCCTTGGTTACTTGCCACGAGCTCTCTGCGGTTTTAGACACCTACCACCATAGGAGGGTTATTTTTAATAGAATCAGAATTGTAACATTGTAGAACTGGAAGGGGCTTTGAACAAACGGGGAATGTGAGAACACCTAGAGACACTGTTCAGTGAAAAAGAAAACTGTATGATCTACAACTGTGCAAACAGAGAGGATATAGAAGTGGATTTCAACAGATCACTAGATCATAAAGTAGTAAATGTATTCATCTTCAGTGACAAACAGATATTTTCCTTCCCCTCCCCTTCACACTCCCCAGCTTATCCCACACTCCTTCTCCCTTGCAATCCATATTTTCTTCATTCTATACAGAAACTTGATAATTGCCCTAGTTCATTCAGAATATTTAATTAGCTTTTGTCATGAGGAAGTTGGTTTCTACATTTTCTGCCCCCTCCTTCTTTGGCCTCAATGGCTATGCTTATCTGTTTTGATCCTGGATGTGAAAATTTAAAGCCCTTTTTACGGTGGGAGTTTTTATGGTTTTATGGTGGCCCTTTTTTGTTTTTTCTGCTTTTTATTTTTTTCTTGAAGTATAGTTGATTTACAGGGTTGTGATGTTGTGCTAGTTTCTGATGTATAGCAAAGTGATTCAAATATATATATATATATATATATATATTCTTTTTCATATTCTTTTCCATTATGGATAATTACAGGATATTGTGTATAGTTCCCTGAGCTATATAGTAGGACCTTGTTGTTTATATGGTGGCCCTTTTTGCAACAACTTGCAAAACATAAATTGCAAACTATCACGCTTATAACTGAAATTTTCTTTATGTTTAAATTTTATTGACCTCAAATATATACAAACCTTAACTTTCACATTTATTTCCACTCTTTGTAAACTTGCATTGAAAGTTCTTTCTTGGTAATTGTCATCAAAACTGTTTACAATGGTCATGGTTACAGGTCTATTAACATTATTTTCATGATCACTAGTTTCGTCTGTCTCATAATGACTTACACAATGCCATCTATAGTATAAATCACTACTGAAGGCATCCCATTTCATAATAGATTCAGCTGGTTACATCGAAGTTAATATAACCTGTGATGCTTTTATTATAACAAGGTATCATACGTTGTAACTTGTATTTCTGATTCTGGAATGATAACAGGCATTGACTATATTTTTATTGCAAACAAACCTTTATTCTTCCTCCATAGTTGCCTGACCACAGATTGGGTACATCTCTGGTATATATGGTAAGTTTCAGCTATATTACCCAGAAAGATGTTTAAAATGGAGTTTTTCTCAGGGGTATTACTTTTATTTATTTATTTTAGTTTTTAAATATATTGACAGCAGAAGAGAAACTGAGACATCCAGCCTATTTCCTAGCATCTCGTGGAGTAAAGCTTCTTTACCCCGTCACTAACCTGTGTGACAATATACCAGGATTTCCTATTTCAATACCATCTCCTGGGCCAACATCGACAGATTATTGTGTACTTTCTCAGGGTCAGCTCTAGAGAAAGCCACAGAGAGGAGATTACTTCAGTAAAAATTAGCCCCTCCAAACCACATTTAAATCTGTCATGAATTGCTCTAGTGAACTGACTTAGTCTTGCTGGCAAAATAAGGAAGCATATACGTGAAGAGAAAACCTGGGAATTAAAATCTGATAGTCGTTCTATAAAATACTCAAACAAAAATCAAAATGGAGACACTGAAGACTGATTACGCCAAAGTTGGGAAAAACGCCAGACCACAGAGCTCTCACTGCTTGGTGGGGTCCTTACAGGTTGCTGGTGGTCATTGGGGCGCTGCTTCTCCTGTGTGGCCTCACTTCTATGTGCTTCCGCTGTTGTCTGGGTCACCAGCAAAATGGGGAAGACGAGGGCCGGCCACCCTATGAAGTGACGGTCATCGCTTTTGACCAGGACAACACGCTCCAGAGCACGATCACTTGTGAGTACACGGACGTAGGACGTGGGAGGTGAACCCAGGTTTAAACGATCGCTTAGGACAGTGCAACGGTGTAAAAACATTCATCAAATAGCGTTAAAGATTCTAAAACTTAGGGCAGCTTTAATTTCCCAAAGCCTGATGGTGCAGTGACCTGGTCTCCCATGGATGCTGTATTTTCAGTTTTTGGTCAGATAATGGAGTGAAGAAAGAAATGGAATGTTGGAGACAATATTGGAAATGTCTTACAGGAAGAATTCCCAAGTTTATAAATAATTATTTTGATAAAACCATTTGAAGCTCTGAACATATCCCTTTTTCGAAAATGTCTTAGATTTTTGTGAAAACATACGCTTTCTATTATCTATACTAATTTTTTTTTTATCTTTAGAGAAATGAGTTGTGTGTACTTTCTTTATTCACCAGGTCTTAAACCATTAGATATTAAACCCAACACTGGGTGATCATGAAACACCTTCCTTTATTTCCCTCTGTTCTCTTCTTTGCATTACATTCTTTGCTAAAATTGGAGAGTGAATACAAGGCAGAACAGCAGGCCTTGTGATATTTATACCCTGTGATAAATTATATCCTGTGATTATACCCTGTGATATTTATTTTGAAAAGAGAGAACACTATAGCACGTTGTTCACCTATCCTGCTTTTCTTTTCTCACTGTCATTTTGGGGAAAAGATAAGTAGGCAGAAACAACTATTTCTAAGGAGTCTGCAACTTAAGTGTGTTGGTATAAAGGGGTCCAAATCCGTAAAGGGAAAAGGACAGGGTTGTGAGATATGGGAGCCCACTTTAGAATTGGAGGAATCCAGAGAAGATGGGATCTCCTAGCAAAGAGTGAAGCTGGTTTCTGAACAAGCTTCACAGGATTTTCCTAATATCTGTGGCCAAGAGTGATGATGAATTTGGACACTTGTTTAAAATGAAAGGGGATTGCGTGTGCCGTAAGTCTCTGATTTCTGTGGACGCCGCGTTTACTTGAGCTCTAGTCCTTCTTTCCTCTCCAGCCCTGCAGTCAGTGTTTGGCCCTGCGGCTCGAAGAATCCTGGCTGTGGCTCACTCCCCCAGCTCCCTGAGCCAGCTGCCGTCCTCCCTGGACACCCTCCCAGGGTATGAAGAAGCTCTTCACATGACTCGCTTCACTGTTTCCAGGTGTGGCCAGAAAGCACCTGATCTACCCCCAGTGCCAGAAGAAAAGCAGCTGTCCCCAACGGCAAAGGAGTCGCCTCCAATAGAAAACTGTTCTAATTGATGGAAACTCTGGTTTGATCAACGGGTTGGGGGTTTCCCCAGAGCTGGTAGCGATTCACAGACAAATGGAACATTTTTTACCCCCTAACTTTCAGAAGGCTTAGGATGGCCATCTAAACAACATTCAGTGGCAAAGATGGATTCCAACCCAGACACGTAGATCTTCTGCTTTGGCATGCTCTAGTCGAGAACTTTTCTTTATCCAGTGGCCACAATTTGCAATTAAGCTGTAGCAATGCGGATTACTACTGAACAGGAAAGCATCAAAGGTATCTTGCATTCCTTCAGCTATTGAGTTCCTTTCCCCATAGGACGCTGCAAGTTGCTGGTTTCTCTACCAGCGAACAGATTACGTACACTTGTGGAGAAAGACCAGCCCGCAGGCACTGAATGTCCAGAGACATTCATGCACTGAATTCACACATGCTTCCTCTCAAGAAAGCACTCACTTTTACGCTAAATGACAATGATAATTTTGTACGTCACGTAATGCCTCACTGGACATCCAGAATCCAGGGGTGGGATTGCAGGCCTGGGTTTAGAGGACACAGCCGAGTGTTGAAGGGCCAAATATCAAGGTCTTTCTTTCACTCTGGTTCTACCCCAGCAGTAGGGGAAACCGCATAGAATGCAGTAACAGTTCTATTCATTTTTTAGTTCCTCTGCCCTGCAAACATACGCGCACACACGGAGGCACGCAAGCATATACACACGCACGCTTTTCTAACTCTGAAAGAATAGTGCCGCTCTGCTTCTTTCCTCTTTCCTGCTTTGACCAGATGTCTCTACAGTAGTGACAAACACTTGCTTCTAGTGGTGGTCTTCACTGCCACCTAGTGGAGCCATGGTAGAAATGCATTCTCCTGTGGGAGCCCGTCTGCGCACCTCTCTGGTTTTTGGAGCACTAACTGGGTGGGAAACTTCCCAGGGCACGATCATACTGTGTAGTGCTAAGCTGTCCACATAACATACTACCTCCAAAATGTACTGTTATTGGAAAATTTAGGAAGTGAAGTGTATTTGGGGAAATACTGCTTGCCAGTGACCTTAGAAAAGTCATTGAACTCTCAGGCACAGTTTTCTCATCCATAAATTAGGAGATATAACACTTCCAAGGATTGTTGTGAAGATCAAATAAGCTATATGTAGATGACAAGATTTGTAAATTGTTATACACGTGCATTAATTACTCTTACTCTTTTTTTTTTTTTTTTTTTTTTTTGCGGTACGCGGGCCTCTCACTGTTGTGGCCTCTCCCATTGCGGAGCACAGGCTCCGGACGCGCAGGCTCAGCGGCCATGGCTCACGGGCTCAGCCGCTCCGCGGCATGTGGGATCTTCCCGGACCTGGGCACGAACCCATGGCCCCTGCATCGGCAGGCGGACTCTCAACCACTGCGCCACCAGGAAAACCCTACTCTTACTCTTGACAACTAATTTTCATTGGCCTGCTATGACTCTACTGAAAATTATGTTCTGATTTGTCCTTTTGCCAGCCAGCCTGCTATGTTATTGCCAAGTCACACCTGATGTAGCTTTATTTCATCAATAAATATTTGTTGATTGAGGTAAACAGCTGAAGACATGTGATTCCTCTTGATATATCCTGTGTAGAGGTAAGAAATATTTGAGAAAAATTTATTAGGCAATTAGGTCCATTTCTCAGGGAGCAATACAGACCCAGGGATGGCTGATTAACGCACCACCTCATTAAATACTTTCTTGGGATGCTCACTCATCCAGGAGGGAAAATGTTCTAAGCGAGTATAACCTGCTGGTGATCTGAATTTATTCTGAGTCACTTAAGACATTGCCTCTGGAAATCGTTAATGCATGAATTTGTTAATAACACACGAGGGGGCCTTGTTTTGCCACTGCCAAATGAATCTCTTCATTATTACATATTCCATGAAATATTCTAGGCCCTTTCATTTTTCAAAATACTACAGTCTTAAAGAAGTTAAAATGTCCTTGGGTATAACAAGATCTTGAAAGAAATCCTGCCTGTAAGGATCTTATTCTAAAGAGATCTCTCCGCCTCACTTTCCCCTCCCCCTTGCCCTCTCCTCACACAGTCAGCTTAGCATTACATCACAAGCAATCAGCAGCCACTTGGTTTCACTTCTTTTTTTTTTTTTAACATCTTTATTGGAGTATAGTTGCTTTACAATGGTGTGTTAGTTTCTGCTTTATAACAAAGTGAATCAGTTATACATATACATATGTTCCCATCTCTCTTCCCTCTTGCGTCTCCCTCCCTCCCACCCTCCCTATCCCTCCCCTCTAGGTGGTCACAGAGCACCGAGCTGATCTTTATCTACTCAGACGAAGACGTCTGTTCATCAGCTCAGTCCTTTTCACCATTGTTCTCAGTTTTAACTCCTTTTAACTTTCCTCATATCCATCCTTCAATCTTTAACCGTTGGTTCAGTGATGCTAACTGATTTCTCCCCAAAGCCTACATCCCTGAGTAGTGCTGCAGTCTGAAAGAGACATTGGGAACAGTGTCATCAGGACTTGCTAACAGATTGGGTAGGGAACTGTAGCTAGGGAAAATGATTCCTAGATCAATGACCCGAGGCCATGTGCGGAAGGTGTAGCTGTTTACGAGGATGGCGAAGACTAGCAGAGACCTGATTTAGGGGGAAATTAAATTCAGGGATTTCTACAATGGGGGGAAAGGCATTTTGTGGCAAAATATAAACCAAGTTAATCTGAAATGATGTCTAATACACGAAAGCAGCAAGGAAGGTTCAGGTGCGCCAATGAGAAAAATCATTTTCCTCGAGATGGAATGAGGAAAGCCTCAATTTGCAAAAAAGGAAAAGTAATTCCATATCGGATCTTGATACTTTGCAGTGTCTGTAAAATAAGCCACTGGGAATGGCCCAGAGATGATTGGGATTTGCCAGTTTGGGACTCTGGGGTCTGGACAGGAGGATATGAGTTTGGAAGCCACCAAGTTAAAATGTATATTTATAGATATGGGTATAAATGAGATAACTCTCCCTCCTCATTTTTTTTTTTTTTTTTTTGCGGTACGCGGGCCTCTCACCATTGTGGCTTCTCCTGTTGCGGAGCACAGGCTCCGGACGCGCAGGCTCCGGACGCGCAGGCTCAGCGGCCATGGCTCACGGACACAGCCGCTCCGCGGCATGTGGGATCCTCCCGGACCGGGGCACGAACCCGTGTCCCCTGCATCGGCAGGCGGACTCTCAACCACTGCGCCACCAGGGAAGCCCTGCTTATTTTTTAATTGTTCACTTTCTATTCGTTTCTTCCCTTTAGTATACATTAGTTTAGTATGCATTATATATTCTAAAAAGAAAGGAGAGCATAATCTGAAGGAGAAAAGTATCACGTTGTTACGCCTGGTACTAAATAATTCAGACACTGTGCTTGAAGACAGCCGTGAAAGTTTTTTAGCAGGAGAGATCCATGTGGTCAGTGTTTTAGAAAGACACTGATGAAAATGTCTGAGGTCTTAGCTGAAGTGTGAAGAAGGCAGGTCTTGCTTCCAGCCAGGAGCATGTATTAAAAATCCTAGTCAAAACTGATGAGAGCCTGAAAATGAATGGGAGGCTGGGCGGGAAGTGGTGGTGATGAAATGAATGATAATCATTTCTTCTTTTCAGCAGAGCTCTGAGCTGTGCTCAAATTGCAAAAACGAATAACAAAATGGTTAGGAACTATAACCTTTACACCATTGTTCTCTAGGTCTTTCCTCTAATTTTAAGCAGTGGAGAATCTCTGCTACCTCTTTCTCAGTCTGAATGCCACAAATGTGGATTGATATAAACCTCCTGCAGCCTGGCTGTGAAGCTGCACTATTCATTCTCTACAGCTTAATTTGGGTTTTCTGGGGGTGATTACACTAGTGAAAAAAAAAACCCACATTTTAAAAAATCATTTTTTACTTGCCAAAACTGAAATTCTTACAGTCAGGGCTATGTCCAGTATCTGAAAGGAAGTGTTAATATCTACATAGCAAGAGGAAAAGACTGAAAGCATGAAGTCCCTAATCTGTGAGAGACCTGGAAGATGGGCCTGGATTAGTTTACACAAGGATAATAAAGGCACTCCTTTCTGCAGGAAGATGGGTCTGAGAGAAGATTGATTGGGCTGTGATGACCGGTTTTGTCTGAGGTTTGGAGGCAAATAGAACAGTACAAGATACCTCTTAGTGGCTTGTTTCTGATCCAGGTCTAGGTCAAGAGCTAGAGCATAGAATCTGGTTGAGTTGGCCTTATGGGCCTGGCCGATGAGACCTTTATTAGACGGTCTGATTAGTTAATGCATTAGGAGTGTACTTGTATATGAGAGCATGGACATAAAGCAGAAATGGAATTTATGTAACAAATATAAGAAGCAGGGGAGAAAAACTGCAAAGTCTGGGAACAGTGAGTTTTGTTTTCTTTCCATTTGTTAAGCAGATTGGCTGGAGGGCAATAAAAAAGCCAGGATAGGAAGTCTGCCCTTGAACAAGCTGACTGGGGAAAAAAATTCTGTGATTTATGGATTGTCCAAGATATATTGAGCATTAAACTGTGGAAAATATTTTACAAGCTGTGTCTGAATAATGTTGGCCAGTGTCCTTCTGTTGACACCTCCACCTCAGCTAAGCCAGAATTGCACTATTTCCCACCTCAGAATTCCTCGTAGCTGTAGAGTTTGGAAAGGGTGTCATGAAAGTGGTCGTGTTTGAGTTGAAACCTGAAGGATCATAGAACTTTAAATGTCAAATAGACATTATAAGTGCATTTTCTGTCTATGAGCAAAGATGAGAAAGATGAGAACGTGAATCATAGAGAAGGTTAAAAATTCCAAGAGTGATAGAAAAGGAATGGATCTGAAAAGATAGGTTGACATCTGTTTATGGAAGGCATTAAATATTGTAACCAAGTGCAGGTTTGGCCACTCGCTGCTCCACAGCCAATAACGAATTGAGGGGCAAACTTCAGTAGAGAAGAAAGGTTACCTTACTCAGAAAAACCGGCAATCTGAGGAGATGGTGGACTTATGTCCAGAGAACAACTCTGAAGATTCTGCTCAGCCATGACGATTTTTAAAGGGAAAACAATCTCAGTTAATCATTAAGGCAGAAGGTCACATTCTTCGTCATCTTTCCACTGTGTGCAAACCTGCTGACTTCTTCTGATCTATCTTGGGACGCCGTCTTGCTCATGTGGTCCACCTGCAATTGGATGTTCTCTTGCCCACGTGCTCTGCCTCTACCTGCGAGGTCCACCTGCCAATTTACTAGGGGAAAGCTAGGGGTAGAAGGTCAGTCATTCTTTAACTACTTAATTCTTCATTTTATTCCTTCTAATCCGGGAAAGGAATCAACAGGTTAGGGAAGGTGTTGTGTATGTTTAGTAAAGCAGAACTCAGGAGCTAAGTTAAATGTTGCCTAATGACCTCATCTTTATGAATAAGGTCTAAAGTAAACAGGGATGGACAAAAGAAAGGAGGCAGAGGAGCTGCTTACCATACGAGCTTAAGCAGTTCGGTCTTTATCCTGCCTTGTATGAAAGCTATTGAACGTTTCTGAAGAGGGAAAAGAGATCATGTAACTTGTAAGATGCTTCAGTTGTCACTAGAGGATGAATGAGAGAAGTGAGATGTAGAGGACAGGGACACCATTATGGCTCTTCAGCTACCCCACAGACAACACTCCAATTTCTTCCGTAAGAGCTTAGTTATAGGCAAAGTTATAGAATAAGGCAGACCAAATGTAAAGCCTCTTCACTGTGTTTCAGCTTCCTGGTGGGACTCATCCAAGTGTTGATGTGGCCCTTTGGTAATTACTGTCCTTGTTTCACAAATGATATCAGTGTTCTTAGTGTCTGGACTTTCTTGGGTCCCATTTTGTATATCAAACTTGCCTACATAGGATCTATCTTGTACAATCCTCTTGCACTAGACTTAACACCTGCTCTTTCTTCCCATGTTAATTCTAATTACTATGGGTGGTAGGATTGAGTACCCTCTTCTCCCTCTCCCCAAAAAGAGTGTAAATCCAAACTCAGGAAATATCAAAGTAGATAAATGTACATCCAATTCAAAGGGGACAAAAGTTCACCAGGAGTCAAACAATTGGTAGGTAATCATAACCATTTGAATGCCTTCAGTGCCCTATCTCATTCTCCAAACTGTGTGCTCCCTTAGTCAGCTTTGGAGGCTGAGTTGCAGACAAGTGATGTAACTGGTGGAGAGCTGAGTGCCTGAGCTGGCTTCACACTCAACTTCCTCATTCTTCAAACACCAAACTGAAAAGCCTTTTGCTCTGATTTTTTTCATTTAATTTTTATTCCTTTTAATCAAATGCATACCTTCATACAGATTACAAAGTCAAATAGCTCTACAAGGCTTGGGAAGAAAAGGAGTGCCTTCCCACCACACGCATACATGCACATGTAATCCCTACTTTTTAGCTGACTTTTTAAAATCTACATTTCTTCAAATACTATGCATACGTTTCTATTCCTTTCCTTTTTTTTTTGGAAGTATAATTGATGTACAATGTTGTGTTAGTTTCAGGTGTAAGGCAAAGTGATTCAGTTATATATATATGTGTGTGTATATATATGTGTATATATATATATATATATATATCTTTTTTTCACGTTCTTTTCCATTATACGTTATTACAAGATCTTGAATACAGTTCTCTGTGCTATATAGTAGGTCCTTGTCATATGTGTCTATTCTCGATTTTTATTTTCAGTGTGGACCATTATCTATTGACTTGCCATTATGGTAGATGAAAATATGGCCCTTTTTCACCACCATCCCTACCGTCACGACCACGACACATCTGAACATTTCTTGTGCCCCCCTATTTTCTAAATATAGTTATGTCATCATTTTGATTAGATGAGTATAATGGGAAGCAGGAAAAAGGACTATTAAGGATTAAGTTCCTGAAACCAGTCTTTCTGGGTTAAAAATCTGGTGCTTTCCCTTCCTTTTGGTCCAATCTTTGTGTAGTGACTTAACTGTTTTCCACTTCCATTTCTTCAGCTGTAAAATGATCTTCAAATGAGTACACATACATTACATTATTGTGTGAGGATGATGGAGGTTAATACATATATTCATACTCCATATAAAGCGTGTATACATTAATAACTGTCAATTACTTTTACTATCTTGAAGATTATCTTCATCTCTCTCGTGTTAAATCCTGTCTTCTATGTCCCATGTCTTTTCCTTTCTTGGTTTACTTCCTCATTTGGGGGCTGCTCCTGGAAAAATGTACATAAGAAGTGAATTTTTGAAGAGCTTCAATGTCTATGAAATGTCTCGTGCTCCCCTCATACTTAAGTAATAGCTTAGCTTTGCATAAAATTCTAGGAAGAAAATAAATCCCCTCAGGATTGTGTAGGGATAACTAGCTTTAAATAAAATCTGACCTCCCTCCCTCATTTTCTGAAATCTCCCTCTCGAGATTCCTAGTATTTGAACGTTGGACTTCTAATTCCCCTGGCCTCCTTTTCCGTCTTTCTGTTTTATGGCTTTACTTTCTAGGAAATTTCATTAACTTTCTTCTAATACTTCTATTGAATGTTTTCCTTCTCTTACTTTTAATTTTTAAGATTTTTTTATATGAATACCCTTGGGTTGTAGCTATTTTTGTTTCATGGATGCCATATCTTCTTTTGTTTCTCTGAAGATATTAATGATAATTCTTTTGGTATTTTTATCTCCTCAAATAGTCTTTCTTATTTTCTCCAAGTTATTTTTCACTAATTGTTTACTTCATATTAGATCTTTTTTTGAAACCCTTGAGTCCTTGCCGTCTGATCATATTTAAGAACAAGGCACTATAAAGCTCATTTGAAATTTCTGTATGTGTGCAAAAACCCAGCTGGGCTGCTAGAATTCTGGGAACAGAAGGAGGAAGAAGGTTGAGGGTTCAAGGGTCAGTATGTAAGTTCTCACCTAACCTTCCTGTTTTCAGTAGCCATCTTCTACTAAGCCCACTTTCCCCCCTAGCTTTCCCAGTCCATAGACCTTGTTAATCATGCAAAAATAAATCTCCAGTCTCTACAGGGCTGGGGAGACAATCTGGGGGTAAAGATGGCTGAGTCTTTTTAAGTTCTGTAAAGAATAATGGACTACTTTAGCTTTTCCCTGGCACCAGGTTTGGACGGCCTTTTTCAGATCTCCTCTGTCGTTTATTATTTGTCAGTCTTCTTTTTAGACACCAATATTGTTTTCTATTTTCTTCTTTTTGACTTTGTGAGTTTTTGATTCCCTTTTTCTCCTTTACAGTCTGTACTTGTTCTCTAGAGCTGAAGGATTTTTTTTAAAATTTTTGTTGGAGTATAGTTAATTTACAGTGATGTGTTAGTTTCAGGTGTACAGCAAAGTGAATCAGTTATACATATACATAGATCCATTCTTTATTTTTTGTTTTTAAGATTCTTTTCTCATGTAGGCCATTACAGAGTGTTGAGTAGAGTTCCCTGTGCTATACAGCAGGTTATTATCATTTATCTATTTTGTATACAGTAGTGTGTATGTGTCAATCCCAATCTCCCAATTTATCCCTCCCCCCATCCCCTGGTAACCATAAGTTTGTTTTCTACATCCATGACTCTACTTCTGTTTTGTAAATAAGTTCATTTGTACCCTTTTTTTTTTAGATTCCACATATAAGCGATATCATGATATTTGTCTTTCTGTGTCTGACTTACTTCACGCAGTGTGACAATCTCTAGGTCCATCCATGTTGCTGCAAATGGCATTATTTTGTTCTTTTTTATTGCTGAGTAATATTCCATTGTGTATATATGTACCACATTTTCTTTATCTGTTCCTCTGTTGACAGACATTTAGGTTGCTTCCATGTCCTGGCTATTGTAAGTAGTGCTGCAATGAACATTGGGGTGCATGTGTCTTTTTGAATTATGTTTTTCTCCGGGTATATACCCAGGAGTGGGATTGCTGTGTCATACGGTAGTTCTACTTTTAGTTTTTTAAGGAACCTCCATACTGTTCTCCATAGAAGCTGTACTAACTTACATTCCCACCAACAGTGTAGGAGGGTTCCCCTTTCTCCACACCCTCTCCAGCATTTATTGTTTGTAGACTTTTTGATGATGGCCATTCTGACTGGTAAAAGGTGATACTTCACTGTAGTTTTGATTTGCATTTCTCTAATAATTAGTGATGTTGAGCATCTTTTCATGTGCTTTTTGGCCATCTGCATGTGCAGAGCTGAAGGATTCTGATGCCAGTTCCCATGTGTGGGTTTTTTGCCCACACCAAGCAATTCTCGTACACCAGCTGGATGTCCTACAATTCAACTGAAGTCTGACACTATCTCCCCAGATCCCACAGTTAAGGACTCAGTTTTACAGGACTACCTTCCCCCACCAACACACACACATCATTTCAGACGCCAATCACAAGTCCAGGTTGTCACGTGGGATTCTGACTGATAGACTATAGTTCAGAGGTTCCAACGACCTCCTCTTCTCGTTTGATTGATTTTCTCCAGCGACTCACAGGACTCTTCCATAAGTAGACAAAACAGTTTACTTATGGATGCGGTGCACAGGGCAGGGTATGTGGGAAGGGGCATGAGCTTCTGTGCTCCTCTCCAGTGAGCCACTCATCTGCCACCTCCATGAATTCATCCACCTGAAGGTCTCAGAACCCTGTCTTTTTGGATATTTATGGAGGCCCCATCACTCTGGCAAGCTGGATTATGTCATTGACTATTGGTGATTGAACTCAATTTCCAGCCCTTTTCTCCCCCCTGGAGGTGGGGGTGGGGTGGGACTGAATGTTCCAACTCTCCAATCACATGGTTGGTTCCTCTGGTGACCAGCCCCTATCCTTAGGTTACCTAGGGGCATTCCAGAAGTCACTCATTAATGTAACAAAAGACACGTTTATTGCTCTCGACACTTAGGAAATTCCAAGAGTTTTCAGAGCTCTGTGCCAGGGACGGGGTGAAGACCAAATATATATTTCTTTTTATAAATCACAGTATCACAGGCTGCCATAAGGACTACAAATTGGATGGTTTAAACAACAGAAATTTATTCTCTCAGTTCTGGAGCCTTGAAGTCTGAAATCAAGGTATGAGCAGGGTTGGTTCCTTTTGAACGTGGTGAGGGAGACTGTTTCCTGGCTCTCTCCTAGCTTCTGGTAACCTTCAGCATTCTTTGACTGGCAGATTGCATTCTTCCAATGTCTTCGCATCCTCTTTTCTTTATGCGTGTCTGTCTCTGTGTCCCAATTTCCTCCTTTTTAGGAGGACACCAGTCCTATTGGATTAACATCTACCCTAATGGCCTCATCTTAACTTGATCATCTGCAAAGACCCTATTTCCAAAGTCACATTCACAGATACCGGGGTTAGGACTTTAACATTTTTGGGGGGGATGTATTTCAACCCATGACACAGTTGCTTACAGCAGCGGTCCGCAACCTTTCTGGCTCCAGAGACTGGTTTTGTGGAAGACAATTTTTCCATGGATGGGGGGTGAGGGGGGATGGTTCAGGCGGTAATTCAAGCAGTGGGGAGCGGCACATGGAGCTTCACCCGTCCTCTGCCGCTCACCTCTTGCTGTGTGGTCCTGGTTCTTAACAGGCCGTGGACCGGTACTGGTCCGTGGCCCGAGGTATGGGGACCCCTGTTTTAGTGGAATTTCAAGAGACAGCAAAGATAAATATATCCTTTTCAATCTACCATCTTAAATCATAAGTCTACCCTTTACTCTTTTCACTATCACATACTGCACATTTTTTGAGTCTTTACTTTGTATCCAAAGTACTGAGAGGGCTTCCCTGGTGGCGCAGTGGTTGAGAGTCCGCCTGCCGATGCAGGGGACACGGGTTCGTGCCCCGGTCCGGGAAGATCCCCCATGCTGTGGAGCGGCTGGGCCCATGAGCCATGGCCGCTGAGCCTGCGCGTCCGGAGCCTGTGCTCCGCAACGGGAGAGGCCACAACAGTGAGAGGCCCGCGTACCGCAAAAAAAAAAAAAAAGAATGTCAAAGTACTGAGAATATAAATACACATAACATGCCATTAAGTGGCACAGAAGCAACTGCGAGAGACTACCTGAAACTAAGGACTTAAATGCCATTAGAATTGCCTCTAACTCTTTATGTGTCTCTATCCCTACCTATATATCTTGCCTCTCCGAATATCATCTTCTCTATCTCTTGTTGGAACCCAGAACAGGCCGTCCCAAAATATGCCTCGATGGCATATTGATTATTTTGAATTAAAGTTACTTCAGAAGCAGCTGATGCAAGAGGGACACTGACCCTCCTCTCTGTCTACCTGAAGAGGGACACTGACCCTCCTCTCTGTCAACCTGAAAGCAGGAAATAAATCTCCCATGTGAAAGGTGCCCTCCCTGCATCTAAGGTAGAAGGACGCTTTTATTGCCAGATATGGGAAATTCAGGGACAAGAAACTTGTGTAAGCAAAGCTTGTTACTTCTTTAATTTACCACTGCAAGCCCAAACTCTGTTTAGATTCTTCGTTAATTGAGTACCCCAAACCTGTTTCTTTGCCCTGTCAGTTTCTCACAAATGTGCTGTTTCCTTGTCTAAAAAGTATAAAAGATGACGGCTTTGCCCATTTCTCAGATCTCATTTCTGAGATTTTTGTGTGCACTAACTAAAATTTGTTTCTTTTTCTCCTGTTCTTCAACCTTGTGTCAATTTTTTATTAGTCCAGCCGCAAGAACTCATGAAGGGTAGAGGGGGAAATTTACCCCTCCCAGATATTCTTTTATGTTGAACTGATGCATTTGGACTGCAGGAGTCTAAAACCATGGCTCCTGTAAACCTGTGATCTTACATCATCAAAGTTCATCTCCATAGTAGAGGCTCACTTCTCTTAACGTCACAAATGAGAAGTTCTAAGGATAGATTCTGATGAGTCTTGTGTAAAGTTACTTGGCCTTATAAATGGTCAAGGCAGTGAGGGTCTATGATTGGTGGATTCTACTAGAAGAATTATGTGGTATCAGTGGGACGAGAAATTCCCTCTAAAACCATGCATATCCCCCGCCCCACCCCCCCCAAAAAAACCCAATGAGAAGTAATAGGCATAATATTATCTAATGTACATCATTACAAAATGCGTTGTGACAATGACAAGCACACAGTGCTTTGGAAGCCGGTGGAAGGGATACGAAAGGATCCAGGCAAGTGAAATCAAAAAGGTTTCCTGGAGAAAGCGATGCTGTACTAAATCCTAAATGATTGATAGGAATCAGACAGAAATAAAAAATAGGAGAAAATGTTTTCACAGGAAGAGGCTTTGAGAATATCCAATGGCCAGAAACGAGGGCAATATTAGAGAAAGAGGTAATTTAAGTGACTTAGTATGCCTGGAACAGAGAGAGCAAAATAGGAGATGGCCATAGATGAGGGTCGTGAGAAAAACGTCAGCCGGATCCTAAGTACTCCACTTCTCTACTAAGGAATTTGAACTTTTTCCAAAGACTACGGAGAATCTCTGACCACTGAAAGATATTAAGAAGAGAAATGATACAATGAAATATGGTTTTATTATAGTTATCCTGGTATCAGTGAGCTTTTTCTTTCTCTATCTCCTAGAAACGATAAAGATAAAAATTAAAGACTAAGAATGGATTTGAGTAATAATGGTGATTTTAAAACATGTCCACAAATTCTTTAACATTCCTTCCATCTGGGTTGGAATTACCCTTCCAACCAAGGGTAATTCCTACTTGGTTCAGGACATCTTTTTCTTTCCTTTTTTTTTTAAAAAAAAAATTTGTATTGCAGAATAGTTGATTTATAACGTGTTAGTTTCAGGTATACAGCAAAGTGAATCAGTTATACATGTACATATATCCACTCTTTTTAAAATTCTTTTCCCATATAGGTCATTACAGAGTACTGAGTAAAGTTCCCCGTGCTATACAGTAAGTCCCGTATAGGTCATTACAGAGTACTGAGTAAAGTTCCCTGTGCTATACTGTAAGTCCTTATTAGTTATCTATTTTATATAAAGTAGTGGGTATATGTCAATCCCAATCTCCCAATTTATCCCCCCACCCCCATACTCCCTGGTAACCATAAGTTTGTTTTCTACATCTGTGACTCTATTTCTATTTTGTAAATAAGTTCATTCATACCGTTTTTTTAAGATTCCAATAAGTGATATCATATGATATTTGTCTTTCTCTGTCTGACTTACTTCACTCAGTATGACAATCTCTAGGTCCATCCATTGCTGCAAATGACATTATTTCATTCTTTTTTATGGCTGTGTAATATTCCATTGTGTATATGTACCACATTTAGGACATTTAGGTTGCTTCCATGTCTTAGCTCTTGTAAAAAGTGTTGCAGTGAACATTGGGGTACATGTATCTTTTCAAATTATGTTTTTTTCCAGATATATGCCCAAGAGTGGGATTGCTGGATCATATGGTAGTTCTAGATTTAGTTTTTCAAGGAGGTTCTGGACATCTTGATTGCTTCCAAGTTTTGGCAATTATGAATAAAGCTGCTATAAACACCTGTGTGCAGGTTTTTATGTAGACAGAAGTTTTCTACTTCTTTGGGTAAATGCTAATGTCGGGGAGGAAGAAATTTCCCTCTGCCCTTCTTGGTTCTTCTGGCTGGTCTAAGAATTAAATCGACATGAGACACATTAACAGGAGAAAACCAAATGAAAGTTTAATAACACATATACACAGGAGAGACCCAGGAGACCAGAGTAACTAACTCACCAAAATGTCCGAAGCCCTTACCTTAAATACCTTCCTCAGCTAAGGACAAAAGAGGATGGATGTTTGAAGGTGGGGAGAGTCAGTTATGGGAAGTTACCAGGAAAAACACAGTAAACAAGGGTATTATTTTGCAGATTTAAGTCCTTGGCTTCTCTGTTGATAAGAGTTTCTAGAGATTTGGCCACAGTCCTCTTCCAGGTGCAACAAGGGAGACACCCTTATAAAGGAGATTTTCCTTACAAACACAAATGTCACTTACAAAAGGGTAACTCCTTGGTTTTCAGTTTTCCCCATGTGTGCTGTTTCTTAGAAAACAACCAGCTTAAAATAATTAATATACCAGAGATATTTTTAGAGTGGCAAATTCTGCTCTCCCTACACCAAGAGGTTGATTGCTATATTTTATTGTAAGCGTATGTTTAGTTTTCTACGAAACGACCAACCATCTTCCAAAGTGACTGTAACATTTTTCACTCTCATCAGCAATGAATGAAAGTCCCTGAAATGTGAAATTTTCAATATCGCCTTTGGTTAAAAGGGGGATTTGGAAATATTTTTATCTGAATGAATTTTTAATTTATAAAATTACCTCCTATATAATAAGTGTTCTGCTACAAATAAAGGTAGAGAGCAAGCTGTGGGAGTTGAAGGATTGGGTAGTCTAAGATAAAGTATTAGCATTTAGAGAAGCCGTAAGGCAGAAAGAGTAACTGATATTTCATCTCCAAATTAGTTTTCATATGTAAATTGCCACTGTGGTTAGGTATTTTTAAAATAAAAGTTAAAATCAGCTTTAAACTAGCTATGATCGTTTCCAGTAGATTTGATGGGAAAACAACACTCTTAAAAAATATTAATCTCCATCGTAATTACTTTTCTCAATTGGTTTTAAAGTACTCCTTTGAGAGATTTAGCTACATTTGGGTCAAAGCTCAAATGCGCTAAAATGTTCAGTTTGAGAATAAGGACTAAACATTATAAACATACAATGTGATAAAAGAATTCCTGGATTTTCATACATGAGAAGGATTGAAAAATGCCACAGAGAAAAATAATGAGCATCAAAGGCTATGCAATTCATTTTCCTTGTTTCAATAATGAAACTTAGTTTCTTTTCTTTTGTGGGTTTGTTTTTCAAATCAGAGATAAGGAGACCTTGCTGAAAGTAGACAGGTGACTGGGGCCGCTGTTGTCTGACACATTTTTCAGAACTTCCGGGCCTTGTTTAAGCAGCCCCTCGTTCTTCATCTTTTCTTCACTCTTTTTTATCTTACAATTTCTGCTGCTCCTCCCCTACAGGTCCCAGGAATCACTGTCTTTAGTAGTGGTTGGAAAGGCCTTTTGTCCTCGGATTCTTAGCAGGGAAAGGGGAGGGCCGGAGGGAGGCGACACTGGCACCAGGTCCACCCTCCAGTCCGTCACCAGCCCTTCCGGTGGCACTTTGTATCCAGGTGAGGAGAGGAGTACTCTTCTCCGGGGAATTTTTGCCTTAGGGGGAAAAAAAATGTTTGAGGACTACTGAGTTAATCACCTGAATCTCTTGATATTTTCTTTTCCGAAGACAGATCCTACTTCTGGGTTAAGAGAAGAGAAAGTAAATCATTTCTATATCTGAATGTGTGTGAAGCCCTTAGTAGTCGGGACTGACATCACTTCTCTGGACCTTGATTACACCTCTTGCCCTTCACCTTATACGTCTCTTCAAACCCCTTAGTCATGCTCTGTTTGTGCTGCTGCTCTAGGAGCAGCCTGCGGCCAGGACCTAAACAACATGACGCCAACGTGGTGAAGGAGGGGTCACGGTCGGAGGCAGCCGGCCTAGCACCGAAGGCGCCGGGCGAGTGCAATCCAACGAGCGAAGGGCGAAAGGCAAGCACGGGGCACCTCTGCACGGGCCAAAGGAATGCCAGGACCCCCATCCCATCTGTTCCCAGACTCCAGATCCCAACAGGCTGAAAAAAGCTGGATTTTCGCCATCTGTATTTGTTTTGGGGCCCAACCAAGAAACTGCGAAGGAGAGGGAAGAAGACATTATTAGAACATTTTTTTTGTTTGAAAAACACCTTTAATGTCACAGTCACCATAAAATAAGAGGTGAAAATTGCTCGTGGTCCCAGTGAACTCTATGCAGGGAAAGTTTAGATGGAAGGAGAAAACACCGAAATGGACAGAGCTCCTGCGCACCCCCATCCCGCGGACCACGGGTCGCGGGGGGCGGGCCTGGGGCGGGGCTTCGTGACGTCACAGGACCAACGCGCCGCCGTGTTGTTTTTGTGCTCCCGAGTCTCGGGAAAAGCCTCCGGGAATTCTTTACCTGGGCCTCCCGTGCCTCTGGACCGGGGGCCCCCGAGACCCCATCTGAAAGCTCTGCGGAGCCGCAGTGCGACGGGGACTGGCCTTTCTGAAGCGGGTCTGAGACACATTGCAATTTGTTCCGAGGGAATCAAGAGGGGAGAGACGCCTTCGTCCGCGAGGGAGGCAGGCCCCGTCCGGGGATCTTAGAAACCCTGCGGTCCATCATGAAGTTCCAGTATAAGGAGGACCATCCCTTTGAGTATCGGAAAAAGGAAGGAGAAAAGATCCGGAAGAAATATCCGGACCGGGTCCCTGTGAGTGTGGAGGGGGAGGGGGAGGAGGGAATGAGTGGGGGGCGGCGGAGTCGTGATGGCTGCCAGAGGCACAGAAAGGTGGTCCCTAAAAGTACTTAACCTGGACGCCCTTCACTACGGAGAGAGCCAGTGGAAGGAACGTTTGCACTGCGGACCCTTTAAAACCCGTATCCCCAGGGCCCGTCCCCATCTTTAGAGCTGACCGCAGTTTTAGAGCGGAGCCTACGTTTGAGTGACTCAGCAGTATTCAGAGGATGTGTGAGCTGGGATGTACTCCAAATGTGGGCCTTTTTGCGCGAGAATGATTAGGTTGGGACTACCCATTTGCTGCCCTTAAGACTGCATGGAAATTGTTCTGGGAATAACAGATGCGGTGGATTTGCTCCCATCAGTTTTCTCCTTAGGTGGGTCTCTGTTAATCAAGTTGACTTTGGCCCTTATAGCCTTGGGTTTGGGAGGGAAATGTTCGGAAGCCAGTGGATCCTTTATTTTTGTCTCTGAGCGTTAGGGAGCGGGCGTGGGGGGATGGGGGGGCGCCCCAAGACAGGCCTGGCCCAGAAAACAAGGTCACGTTCTCCGCGCAGTTGCCTCATCATTCTTGGCTCCGGGGCGTGTGGGGCTGTAGCCAGCCTTCCTCCGGTATTTATTCTGAACACATTGTACCTGGACACAATAAGGAAGGACTGAGACCTTTTTTCTCTCGGGTTTTTGGACTCTGGCGTATGTAATGTAAAACTAGTGCAGGCAGTGAAGAGGGAAGAAATAGTAAGGTATCTTGCTGCATCCGGGCGCTTTCCCCCTCTCCCCCTCCCCCGCCTCCTGCCTGGTTTTTCTCTACTGTGGGCTACGCAGCCGGATGGGAAGGCAGAAGGCTTTAAAGTGTGGTGGAGGGAACAGTCAGTGAGCTTTGGCGATGGGAGACTAGAGACCCTAAGGACCCGAAGACCCTTTATTTTCGGGCAGGGGCATTCGGATAAATATTACAGATAATTTGCAGGTAAAGGAATTGCCATTATCTGATGGTGAGAGGTACTCTTGAATTCCTTTCCAAACCTCATCTAACTTTGATGTTCTTACAGCTGCCAAAAGCGACCTGGGCCGTATAAACCCCTTGCAGTCCTTTTCCTATAAGGGTAGAGGAGATATCAGGGCTGTTCCATTACCCAGGAATTACATACAAAAGGGTTTTCAGCTAAAAAGGAGAGCTAGCCCTATTACCCACTGACGGATTCGTGACAGATTGCTTGCTTGGTCTGTGGACCTTGCATGACTGCTTTAAAAGTTTCCCCCAAATCTTGGTGATACCCCTTCCTACTCTCTTATAGTAATATTTGAAAGTGACAACTAACTTTGATTGATAACTTACCATGTACCTGGGAGTATTCTCAGTTCCCTGTCTATATTCATTCACTTAGTCCTCACACCGTTATAATCCCATTCTACAGAGGCAGGATCTGAGGCACAGAGAACCGAAGTAACTTCCTGAAAGGTTTCACCTGGCTGCTGTGTGGCAGAGCTGGGATTCTGACCCTGGCTGTTGGGCCCTCCATGTCATATTGTTTCTCAATCTCTAATGCAGTTCTGTTCAACAGAATTATTTAAGTGTGCCGTGTGTGCCTCGCAGTGTTAGGTATTGGAAATAGAGAAGTCAACTGTTGCTGCCTTCGAGAGTTCACAGATGGTAGTAGGATGCCAGAACGGCATCCCAGTCGGCAAAATGACTACCGTTTATTCAGAACGCTAAGTATGAGGCTCTGTTCCAGGAAGCTCCGTATAAGTCACAAACTCAGAATTGTACTGTTCCTAAATCTAGTTAAAATTCTCATACATTTCCTCAAAACAGTCTTTTCCATTTCAGTCATTTACATGCATTCACCCAGAATATTTCAGCTAATCCCCCCCTATTTTTGTTCTGCTCATTGTTTGGTGTTAAATGTTTTACTTCTGTGATAGTTTGTAAGCCATTATGACTCTCACTTAGATCTCATGATTCCTCCAGTTAGGTTTTAACCAGTGGTCAGCCTCTAGCTGCTCCTTAGGTGCTCAGCCTGTGGCCTTCTTTCTAGTTGTGATGCAAAAGGATCTCTACCCTCTGAATCCTGAGATTTGGTGCAAGTTCTGGGCAGAACCCTGAATCTTGCTGTGCTCAAGTGTTGTGTTTATGGAGAAGAGGGTTAGACTAAATGATTTCTAAAGCCCTTTCCCCCTAGACCATTGGTGTCATTAAAGCAGTCACGTACCCTGACTGCTTACGTGACTTGAGTGTAGCCTGAGCACATCTGTAGCTGCCACCCAAAAGAATAGGCGTGCTTGGGCCTTGAGACAGAGTTTCATGAGATTTTGAAGTTACCTTTCTAGCTACAGTGTATTGGAAACCTGCAACATAGCAGGAAACTGTTAGGAAGAGATTGCCTGTTTTTTGAAATTCAAGAGCAGCCCTATGGAGTATTAGTCACATTTCACAGAGGAGGAAAACTGAGACCCAAACAGGCAAAGCATCTAGGCCCAGGGCCCACTGTAACTGAAGGGTTCCTGGGAACTTGAATATTTTCTGGTAAGCGAAGGCCTTAATGATTCCTTCTCCCCTCCTTTTCCTCCACATCCAACCCTCTCTTCCCGATGTCACAGTTGCACTTGGCTTTGTCGCTCTCTTTTTCTGCTCCCTTCACATGGTTTCCGTGTCTTATTAATCCAGGCTGGAGCTGCCACGTCATCTCAGAGCTCCTGCGTGACACAGGGCAGCCTCCTTCCCTTTGATTTTATGTGCCTGCGGCCTCCTGTCCATCCTCATTGTTGCGCCATCACTGGTCTCCTCCTGTGCTCTTCCTACTTTTTCTTTTAATTTCTGACTCACATATCACTGCTGCAGTTTTGATTTTTATTTATTTATTTTTTCTTCCGGTTTTATGGAGATATAATTGACATAGGGCACTGTATAAGTCTAAAGTGTACAGCATAATGATTTGACTTACATACCTCATGGAGTGATGATCACAGTAAGCTGAGTGAATATCCATAATCTCATACACAGATAAAAAATTAAAGAAGTAGAAAAAAAATCTTGTTTTTTGTGATGAGAACTCTTAGGATTTACTCTCAAAGTGTAATTGACCTACAACACTGTGTTAATTCCTGTTACACAACGTAGTGATTTTTTTCTATACATTTCAAAATGATCACCGTGATAAGTCTAGTTATGGTATGTCAGCATATTACTTAGTTATTATTATATTCCTCACACTAGACATTTTGTACCTGTGACTCATTTATTTTGCAACTGGATTTATTTTTATTGTTAAGTGTGATCACGTCCTTCTGGTCTTCCAGGTGCAGGATTCTTTTTCTGTGCAAAAATAAGTAGGTTTTTCACTTGGTATTCTCTCCCCTTAAATTTAAAAGCTTCAGATTTCTCCAAATCAATCCTTATGTTTAGATCTTTGTAATTTACAAAGCCTTTTCACTTAAAATGTTATGGATTATTCAAGTTCATTGTATCAGTTCCATGCCTCTGTAAAAGATGTGTTTGAAAGTTATCGTCTTCCATTTACTTGTTGGAATGCTGAAGCTCAGAGAGGTTAAGTGACCTGTTGAAGGTCACAAGCTACTAGGGATACTTGTCCAGTGTATAGTTCTATTTCTTTAAATTTTCTGTACTTCCCATATCTTCTGCCTAGAGTGATTATATTTTCTAAACTAAAACTCTAAAGCTGATGGTTTTACAATAGATTTTAAATATTTTTAAATGAAATTAAATATTATATAATATATAAATAGTAAATATATTTATATAATATTTACATTTAAGTATATTTAAATTAATATTAAAAATTTATTTATAAGATATTTTCTATTTTATAAATCTTCATGTATAAAGAGTCTTTAAATTTTACATATCTTCTTTTCTTTTCGTTACAGCCATATATGATCTTTCTAAAACTTGAAATATTATAGAAATATTTAATGCAGACATTGAAAAATCTCTTAAAATCCTAACAGATAATCAGTATTGACTAATGGGTTAGTTATTGTACTGACATCATATTAAAGAATATAAGAACTGTTTTAATACTTACTTTTTTTTCAGTTAATAGTGTCTTGAATATATTTTTTTCAGTTCTCAAAAATTTTGATAAAGTATAAAATTTGAACCACATTATCTGTACCTTTAATAAATAGCATTTATATGAAAGAATAAAACTAATAGGTACTCAGGACCATCTGAGAAAATTCAGACAATCTTCTTGGTGCTTTAACTAAATACCAGAAAGTATATATCCTATAGTATACCTTACAGGTAATTCGTAATTAAAATCAAGGTTTTAAAATCTTTACTTTTCATAACATGCCCTCCTCATCCTTTTGTTATTGCAGTAATAAAACCATAACCTTATTACGAAAGTCCATTTCCCCATACATTTTGTAAGGGGGAAGGGGGAATAAGAAACGGAAAAGCTGTATCGGCCCTAGACAAACTCACTTCAGATAGGGCAACTGTAGGATGTAGAGGGGAAAATACTAGGTTGGATTCTGCAGTTTTTATCCCCACTTTCTACTTCTCCTCCCAGGTGATCGTGGAGAAGGCTCCCAAGGCCAGGGTGCCTGATCTGGACAAGAGGAAGTACCTAGTGCCCTCTGACCTCACTGGTAATGCTCCTTCCCTCCCCTGACAACTTCCTCCCATGGGAAAGCATTCCCAGTCCTTCCTGTGTGCGTGCGACTGTGGGATTGAGAGGAAGTAGAATTGAAGAGAGTGAGTGGGATTCTCCTGAGAGTTAGGTGATTCAAAAACGGTGATGTCATAGTTCTTTCCCATCACCAATTTCCTTAAGCATTTCCCATGATAGTGCTTTGTTTGATTTAGATGCAGCAAAGTACAAAAGCATGAAAGAAAAGATCCGACGTCCATTATTTAAACCCCTTAAAATTCAGCTTTGTTATTGTGATACCAATTTACTCCCAAAGGAAAACCAGACTAGTTTATTGGGAGAATCACATTTTAGAGATTCTCAGCTGAATACCTTGTCTCAAGCTACAGTTTTTTGTTAATACATCTTGTAGATACTGTTTGGATAGGATACATTCATTCTTCACGTTGATTCTTAATGGAGTAACCAGTGCATCCAGGAGACACTTGGAAAGATTTTGTAGATGTGTTTGCTCCAGAGTTATTCGATTTGCATATCAGCCTTCTAGAACTCTTTCAGTGTGCTCAGTGAAGGGTAACGCATCGAACCCCACTCATTGCCCCAACATCGGGGTGACTAATTGTGCTGAGATTACTGCAGTCTATTAGACCGCTTCCCGCACAAGTTTGTCTTAGGTGGGAGTGGGAAGTGTGTTTCTTTCTTTCTTTTTTTCTTCTTCTTTTTGGCTGCACCACGTGGCTTGCAGGATCTTATTTCCCCGACCAGGGATCAAACCCGGGCCCTGGCAGTGAAAGGGCCAGAGTCCTAACCACTGGACCGCCGGGGAATTCCCTGGAAGTGTGTTTCAAGTCCGATTTAGACAATGGTGGGAGTGTTTCAGTCTGGAGACACGTTGTATTCCCTCAGAGGCGTCCTCAGGCCTTGAGTGGATAGGCTAACATTAGGTCTGAAATTGAGTAAAGTGGGGAAGGAGTGAGGAATTAAACTCCTCGATGGCATGTCAAGAAATATGCAGGCTTCTCTGAGTGTCACTTTTTATTCCTAACGCTGTAGGACGGTATTGGGCTCTGCTCAGGTGATACGTAAGTCTGGTACTTTTGGAAACAGGTGCAGTAGGATTTTTTTTCTGGATCTTACCGTTCTGCTAACCTCTCATTTTCTTCTTCCTTTTCTAAAACCTTCCTTCATCTAGTTGGCCAGTTCTACTTCTTAATCCGGAAGAGGATCCACCTGAGACCCGAAGACGCCTTATTCTTCTTTGTCAACAACACCATCCCTCCCACTAGCGCGACCATGGGCCAGCTGTATGAGGTAATGGTCCTGGTGACAATACTGTGCAGTCTGGCCTTCTCTAGCTTTTGTCCCAGGTGTGTTATCAACGTCCCAGGTGTGTTACCAACATACCTGGGAAGTGGGGCAGGAGGTGTTGTTTATCAGGTTCCTTTCACGAGGCCGTGTCAGGCTCTGGGAGATCAGATGCCACTTGTCCCTTACGGAGTGAGCAGCCCACTAGATTCAGTCCCTTTGAATTCTCTTTTTAGTTTTGCCTTGCTATAGTGTTTTAACATTGGATCGTCTTTATTGAAACAGCAGGAAGTGGTTTCTGACTGCAAAAATTCCGGATAAAATGAAATTTAAAATTACGGCAGTCTGTAAATGGATTCATTTGTCTTCACAGATAAACTCAGTTGGAGGGAATAACTTGAGTGTTTTTATTTGGTTTAATTGGTAAACTGTCAGAATCTGATGAGAAAACTATAATAAAGGACTTTATCATGCTATATCACCTAAGATTGTTACTGCATTATTATTCCTTAAAGGGTTTCACACAATACTGCCTTCTTTTTGTGTCCCATTAGTGACTTGTGCAAACTTTCCTAATAACCTCTCATTTTTATTCCACAGCATACATTCTCTATTAGTTTTTATTCCAGTATCTATAGTTACATTGGATCTATGTTCCCCTTGCCAGCGTGAGCCTTTTAGGGGTCATGTTTGTATCCCTGGTGTGTATGGTGTTCTCCACGAAGGTTTTTGTGAACTCAGAGTTCAGAGTTGAATCCCAGCCACTTCTGCTGCTGCTTCAATGCTCTTTTCAATGGGGACTGATGGTACCTCCTCTGCCTGCCTTACAGAGTTGTGTGAGGCTCTGAATCCTAGGGATGATGAATGTGATGATGTTTTCTAAACCGTCGTCTTACCTCTTCCCCTAGGACAACCACGAGGAAGACTATTTTCTGTACGTGGCCTACAGTGACGAGAGTGTCTACGGGAAGTGAGTGGCGGAAGCCGGCCGATGGGAGCACCCGGACTGGGGGCAGGGGGAGGGGCGTGTGTGGGGCTTGGGGAGAGAGGGGGGGAGGGCTCCCCCCGTGGAGGAGACAGAAGGTGAAGACATCTGGAAACACTACACTGCACACACCATCACCATATTTTCACATGCTCAATTGATATTTTTTGCTGCTTTCTCGGCCCAGGGAGAAAGCATGTCAGGACAGAGCTGTTTTTTGGCTTCATAGGAAAATGAGGATGCTCTAGTCTCACAACACTGCTGCGAATTAACTTTCGTGGGATTTCCATAGAAGAATCGGGGGGTGGGCAAGTTGGGGCCAGAGATCGTGGACCACCCGTAACTTTCCGCTCTCCTTCTCTTTGGGCAGAGATTCTATGTTTGACATTTGCACAAGACATGTAGGGAAAGGGGATGGGAATGTTCTAGGATCACTGGTAGTGGACCATTCCTGGGGACCAAAAGAGACCCATTGTAATTGAAGCATTGTGACCCCTGACCTCTCCTATCTCCACATCTCCTCCCGCATCCCATTGTCATCTCACAAGCATCACAGTACCCACCCCAGTGGTGGCAGTAGACGTCAGACCCAGACATTTAGGTGGAGCTCTCCTTCTGCTGGAAAATAGAGGCCAGGTGTGAGGGATGTCAGGATTGCCAAGAGAGTCTTGATAGCATTAAACTGGAACTGACAAAGTATTGAGCATCTCTGTCTAACCTGCTTTGCTCTTTGGTGCCCCTTTTCCCCACACCTACCTTGGACTTGAATGAGCCTCCGCCATTTCCAGTGATAGGCTAAAACCCCTCGTCTGGCATTTCCCAAACTTCACTCCATGGATGGGGACAAAGATGAGTTACATATGGAAGGGGCGGGTGTGAGGTAAGATGGATTGTCCACAGCCCCCGCTCATGCAGAATTCTTGCTCCCGGGCTGCTGCCCTTCACTCTCACACGCACGGAAATGCCCAGTGAGGGCCAGCTGCTTCCCTCCTTGGGTTTTCACGTACCACAGCTGCTAGAAACATTTGAGAGGGTGACTTTTAGTAGTTCCTGGGGATTCTATCTGATTCGGATCGTTTTCACTTTAGGGGTTATGATGTGGGTGGGAGTGGGAAGCGGGAATTGCACTCAGATGGGACACTTCAGTTCATCTCCGCTAATGAAAAGGGTCCGTCCCGTGGTGGAAATCCGTGTGTCAGTTCTGTCAGCTGCAGGCTCTTGTATCATGAAGTTTCTGCTGTCAGGCCGAGGAAATAAAAGAATTGCGTAAAAACCTGCCGTGAGTTCAGAAATGTCGCTTCTATTTAGTACGTCTTAGAGTAGACGGCGTGTGGACTCCAAGCAGAAAACTTAGAGTTGGGGTGGCTGTCGGCTGGGTGCCCACGCGCGGCCAGACGTGTACCCTGCCCGTCACTGCCCAGGAGTCACCGTCCAAAGGTGAATGGAGGCGGGGCAGCGTGCCCAGGGTGTCGGTGCAACGTGGGTGATTTTCTCCTCCGCAGATGAATGCCTTGTCACCGCTTTACGTGTTCCTCAGAGCTGAAGGTGGAAGACTGCCTGCGTTAGAAGATTGGGGGCGGATGGGGGGGTGCTTGCTAAGATGCAGATGTCTAGGCCTTGCGCAGATTCGGCTGACTCAGCCCCTCAGCGTAGGCAGCTGCATTTTTAACCGGCTCCTCATGACTGCTGCACGCTGAGGTTGCAGAGGCGTTGCTCTGGTACCTGGTTTTGCTGTAAGTCCTAACCCAACCTGTGCTTTTCACGTCTTGGTCAACAAGAGGCCACCATCTCCCAAGGCGACAAATGGCGCCTCCTTAAGGCTCCTGGGGTCAGAACAAGCTTGATGCCGTCCGACCTTAGGGAGTCTTCATTCAGGAAGCGATGTGTAGGTAGGCGGTGGGGTGCCTGTTCAGAGACAATGAAAAACAGATTAGCACAAATTCCTTTCTGAAAGAACTTCTATCCATTGCTAATCTTTAATCTCTTGCAGGGCTATATCCCCACGTGCTGTCTACCTCTGTAGAGTTTTATGGAAATATAAGAGTCAGCAGAAAAGAAGCAGATGGTCATAAGGGATCCATGGCAGGACTCCACCCACCACCAAGCCCAAATCATGCCCAGTGTGCTGGCTGAGAGTTAAGTTAGGACTGAGAGGAAGGGTAGGAGAAGCCCAAGCCCAGCAAAGACCACATGCAGGAAGTACAGAAAGTTCTAAGGAATTTTCACGTTGACGTCAAGGCATTGGAAATGGACACCTGTCACTACTGGCAGGTATTGGGGTGTTTCTGATAAAGCCAAATGGAAGCTATTACTGGAATTAAGATAATGAACTTGACACTAAAGACTTGCCCACACTACCTAGGGATGAGATTGGATAAATGTTTAAAAGAAAAACACATGGCAGCTCCCCCGTCCTCCATACGCATTGGAAGCAGTGGCGCGGGAGACTGTAGGCCGTTGCTAAACCAGAGAAGGGCCTTGAATTTAGAGGCCGTGCCTCCCCCAGCAGGCCTTTGCTTATTTTGGTCCTACTTATCTCTATATTTTCCTGGTAGAAAAAGTTTATCCTTGGATGGGACATTACATACCATATTAGACCAGCCCTCTGACCTAGGTACCTGCATAAAGTTTAAACAGCTAAGTTCGGAGACAAAGGCAGGCTGGATATTTCATTGTTCTCAGTTGGATATGATGCTCTTTCCTGCACATCAGTATCTCAGCATCATTTCCCTGTTCCCTGCTGGCCAAGCTTTAAAGCTTCTTAGCACCCTCAGTCCATTGTGAGTCATCTTGAACTAAAAGCAGGTTAGGAAATGTCCTTTCGTTAACTGGGTCTCACGTAAGATTGACTGACACCCTGATGCATGTTCCTGGGGACCAGTCTTGAATGGTGTGTCACATAAGTCCATTCTTCCCTTGGAGGCCAGTATGACGTCAACGGCAGAGTTGAGTGAGTCCTTAACTTTTACTATATATTTTGGTAGCAAGCTCTCAGATATAGCTCTAGGATAAGTATACATCTGGGTTTGCCAAGGACAGTCTAGATTGGTGCTTCCTGTCCTGACTGGTTTATTAATGGTTCCCTATTGCACTGTCACAAGTCCCCCAGTGGACACAATGTTGTATGGTCACACTCTTTATACTGAGTGTAAAAAGGGAAGCTTAGTCCCACCATCCATCCCAGTGCAGCCTGCCCCAGCGCAGTGTGCGTAGAGACCGGAAGAAGAAGGCCATTCCTGAATGGTAGATTGCTCTGCTTCATTCTATTTTCTTCCCCAATGCAGAGTTGTTTTCTTCCTTTAAAGCACTGTGTCCCTTTAAAAAAAAAAAGTTCACGGACCATATTGTGAAATCAGAAGTTAAGATTGCAGAAGAGCAAAACAAATGGTTAAATCGTGAATAGCGGTGATTAGGCAGACAGGGGCACTGCCTTGCACAGCTCCAGGGGGTGCCCTGCCGTGGTGGTGTGAACAGCACTCTCCGGAGCTGGCTGGTGCCCAGGCTCTGCCCTGGTGCGTTCACCCTTTGGACACACTATTGTCAGTTATTGCAAGTTGCTGTGACCCCGTTGCGTGTATTAAGCACGCAGTTCTATCAATACGTCGCATGTCGGTAACCACCCAGTGTGATGGGTGTGGTGTGATTTTGAGATTCTGTATGTGGGCTGGGACGGCCCGTGTACACTTGCCCGTGGATACAGCCCCAAGTCAACTGCGATAACAAGTCATTTCTGAAAAATAAACTAGTTGATAAACTGATTCCATCCACTTCTCTTTTACTCGATACAAAACTTGGAATCAACTGTTTCTAGCTGTGTTTTCTTCGGGATATATTTTTTACTCTGACAAATTTGACCAAGTTCCAAGCATTCATCCTCGTTTTGTTTTTGCTGCACGAAACCACCAGTTATTTTCAGAAACTGGTCCACTTTGTCCTTGAATGGCTCTGAGTCCAGTTGGTCACTTTACTGCCGCCCGAGTAACTAGTTCCTTCCTAGCCCCCCTACTCTTCACCTGCCCCTTTGTTTACCTGGATGTTACAGTGTGGGGCCTGCAGTTTGGTCAGCTCCAGCCTGTGGCGTACCCTCCCGTGGACGATTCAGGGCTACAGAGCTTGTTTTTCTCATGCTTCAAACGGCCTAAACAAAAAACATTTGAGTCCTCATCCCCAAAGCTGTAAGATGTTGTGAAGATGTCAGCCTGTTTCCCCTGTTGTGTTATAGGACCATATCTATCTATCTATCTATCTATCTATCTATCTATCTATCTATATTTCATTCTTACTGTTAAGGGCACTTTAGTACTTTGTAAATACAGATGACCAGGTTATTTTCAAAGTTTGAAGCAACAGGAAGGGATCACCCCTAGAAGGAGTCAGATGACGTCCCCACATGCACTGTGCCCTGCATACATGTTTCAACAGTGAGTAACGGACGACCCTAGTCACTCCTGGTGCGTATTCCACAGTGCGGACCAATCAGTTTTGACAGTTCTACTTTCAACATAGCAGTGGATTGATTTAAGAGCCTCGTGACTTCTGTTCAGAGGTATTGAGCACCTAAAACTTGCATGAAGTGATCCTGAGCGCTTGGGTTTGGGGAGTAAGACATCTGTTTTTACACATCTCAGAGGGCTCAGCGTTGCCTCAACATCACTCAATCAAAGCTTGGTGATTGCTTGATATTCAAAGAAAAGGAAAAATAAGCCACGTTTTAGGTGCTAACATTGGCTGACTGGCTCCCTACCGCCTTCGAGTCTTGGCTTAGCTGCCGTCTCAGGCTACCCAGAGCACCTCTTCTAATATTTCAACAGACTCCACCCACTCGCGGCAAACTCCACCCACTCGCCCCTCCCACTCGTTCCCTCCTTGATCTACTATTAGCTGAGCACTTATCACCTTCTGACTTTTCCTCGAGTTCATGGCCTGCTCTCACTAGACTAAGCTCCACAAAGGCAGAAGCTTTATTTTGTTCAGTGGTTTACACAAACTGGTCAGAACAGTGCCTGGCCTAGAGTGGATGCTTTATTTTGTTCAGTGGTTTACACAAACTGGTCAGAACAGTGCCTGGCCTAGAGTGGATGCTCAAAAAATAGTGAAAGCATAGTAGCTTCTGGTAGGATTGAAGGTTTCAGCTCAGGGACTAAGGTAATTAAGAACTCAATTATCCATAAAAGCACAAGTTACAAAAGGGCCATTCAAGGAACTTTGGGAACACCTTGGAGCTTTCTAGAAAGAAGATTTGGAGGCAGGGCATAGGGCTTGAACCCCAGCTCTGCCACTTATCCAGCTCGGTGACATGGGCCAATTTATTTTTTGTATTACAGGAAATTCTGAATTTCCTTCCTGTCAGATATAATAATTACATCATAGATTGTGAATACTAAATCCTTTGCAAATCATTAAATAGCACTATTGCATATTAGTACGTCTTATTTAAAACTAAAATGCCAGTGACTTAGGCTAGCTGGCAGGAATAATCTAGGTTTTCATGTTTTTATCCTCCGGCAATACCACAGGACGTTCATCGGCAAACGCATCACGTGGCCCGTGAGTCAGGGAAAATGAAGCGGCGTGTGTTGAGCAGGGTGTCTCCAAAAGCCGTTTTCAGACTGATGGGAAATACAGCCAAGAGGGCGCTTTTCCTCTTGGTTAATAAACTCTCCTGGAGGATTGATTTCTGGCTGGCAGTAGCTGCTGTTTATTATCAAAGATGGTCTTGCCGTTCCCCTTTTCCACAGCAGCAGGTAAAAAAAAAACACCTAGATGTGGGACAGAGTAGCTGGAACATTTTTCAGCCTTATCAGGTTAGAAGCAACATGAATCTTTTTTTTAAGCTTATTTTTTGCTAAACTACTATAAAATGTCCAAATATTCATCATGCTGTACACACATTAACAAATATAACTCCTGCCCATTAGTTTTTTGTTGTTGTTGTTTTGTTTTGTTTTTTTGTGGTATGCGGGCCTCTCACTGCTGTGGCCTCTCCCGTTGCGGAGCACAGGCTCCGGACGCGCAGGCTCAGCGGCCATGGCTCACGGGTCCAGCCACTCCACAGCATGTGGGATCTTCCCGGACCGGCGCACGAACCCGTGTCCCCTGCATCGGCAGGCGGACTCTCAACCACTGGGCCGCCACCAGGGAAGCCCCCGGCCCATTAGTTTTTATACCACCCAAGCCCAAGGAACTGTATGAAACACTGCGTTCTGGAGAGGATGCCCTCGGCTGGGGTGTCCCGTAGCTCCATGTGACTGCAGCGCCCAGAAGCACTTTCTCCTGCCTGTGGTCCCAGCAGGCTGGTCCTGCAATGGCAAATCAGGTGTCTTTTTTTGTTTGCCTTCTTTGTCAATTTTATGACCCCTAAATGACAGATCCCTTGAGGACCCACACTTCTTAAGTACCCACAAGTGAGCCAGGAGGCAAATTCAAGGAGAAAGGGTGGGAGAGAACAAACCTTTATCGGCCCAGTTATTAAGTATAAATCACTGTGCAAGATGCTCAAGGTTTTCTCACTTAATCTTGGAAAATAAACTCTGAGGTGAATGTTTTAATTCAATTTGCTAAATAGGAGAAAGGAAGGGAACTTTTCCAAGATCAAATAGCTAACTCTGAGCGAGATTCAAACCCAGGACTGACTGATCACAAACCTCACGTGCGGGTCTTCCCCACGGTCACAGCAGGTTGGGGCCTTTCAGGGATTCCACGTGCAGCTTGGATCAGATTAAAGGCTGAAGCTATAGTGTTTCAGTTTCTCTCTGTGATGGTGCCCTGTCCTGATTTGCTTGTGCTCGCTGATTACAAATATACCAAATACTTTTACACTCCAGGTCCTCTCCTTATGTCACTCTGTATCTGGAATCCCCTTTCTTGTCCTGCCTGTTTACTGAACTCTCTCCAGAAGTAGCCCCAGTGCGCGGATTATACAAGGACAAGTATCATGAAACTAAAATAACAGTGGCTTACACAGGACATTTACTCTGCTCTTGTGTAAAAATGTCCAGGTCTGGCATGATGGCTCTGCCTCCTGAGGCTACTCTTGCCCTCTCTGTTCCGTATCAATTGGGTGTAATCTTCAGCCTGAAAGTCAGAGGCACCATCTGTTCCCTGTAATCCGATGGAGGAAGAGAGCCGGAAGAGGACAGCACACAGCCCCGCTCTCTCTGAAGGAACGCTCCCTGAAGGTGCTAAGGACAGCGCCACTGATTTCTACTGGCCAGAACTGAGTAACCTGGCCACTTCTACTGCAAATGGAGCTGGGGAAATCTAGTCTGTGTCTTAGGTGGCCATCCTCCTGGCTCAAAACTTTATTACTTTGGGGCTTCCCTTGTGGCGCAGTGGTTGAGGGTCCGCCTGCCGATGCAGGGGACGCGGGTTCGTGCCCCGGTCTGGGAAGATCCCACATGCCGCAGAGCGGCTGGGCCTGTGACCATGGCTGCTGAGCCTGCGCTCCACAACGGGAGAGGCCACGACAGTGAGAGGCCCGCGTACCGCAAAACAAAACAAAACAAAACAAAACAAAACCTACCATACAGTACAATACAGCAAGAAAGACTAAAGCAGATGGGGCATTTTCCATATCATGCATATTAAATACAAATCTCAAATTTATGTAGATAGAAGAGGCATCCTTGGGAGCAAAATTAAACCTTCAAAGTCAACGAGAAGAGAACATACATTGGTAAGTTACTTCCTCACTGTTTGCTACTTGCTTCTGTAACCAGCTTCAACTAGGGTCACTCTGCCCTTTGCTGTTCATGCGGTAGCTTTAGTGGCGCTCTCAGATCCGCAAACTCACCAAGATTTTTATAACCTCAAGACTTTCCAAAGATTTATCTGGAATACTTGTCTCACTATATTAGTTAAGGTTCTCCAGAGAAACAGAACCAATAGAATTATAGAGAGATATGTTTTTACAAGATATAAGTACCTACCTCATTCTCGCTTATCCTTCATAAGTTGTTCCTCAAACAAACACGAACAGTCAAACGACTAACCACGGTTCTATCTTCAGGTTTTACTCATTTGTCTTCTACTTGAAACATACAATTAGAAATCCACTTATTTGGCAAGAGAAGTATATCAGGGAACATTCAATAGGAGAAAAAAGAAAAAAAAAATGTAGCATTCCCTGTCGGCAGGGGTCTGTGTTGAGCTGTGGTTCCTCCGAGAACACTGAAGAAGACGCTTGGCTTTTTCTAGTGAGACATACCTGCAGGCATTTCTTGCTGGGAAGTGGTCCCTCCTGCTGCAGTCCTGATGGGCAGAGCTGACGTGGTTCCTGCAGGCAGGGCTGGTGGCCCAAGCCATCTGCTTCAGACTGTGGCAGGATATTCAGCTGAGAGGGCAGCAGGCAGAGATGGCTTTTTTTTTTTTAAGCTCCTGAAAATAGTTACAGGGTTCTCATTAGCAAGGCTCTTCTGAAAATTGAAAACTGGTCTTTGTAAGTATTGATGGCTTAAGCCCATCCTTCAGGGCAAAAAACAGAAAAGGTTATCTCTCTAAAGAGTGGATATATGTATACGTATAACTGATTCACTTTGCTGTACACATGAAAGTAACACAACATCGTAAATCAACTATACTCCAATAAAAACTAAAAAAAAAAAAGAAAGAAAGAAAGAAAGAAAAGGAAAAGATGTCTCTCTGTGTTCCTTGATGGGCAAGGCCTCTGCTCTCACCCTTTGACCAGCAGAGCTGCACCTGGCTCCACCCCAGATTACCTAGGAAGCCTGAGACGAGGAGAACTCTTAAGTTATCAAATCACAGAGCCACCTGGAAGGAACCTCTGGTTTCTCCTTTACATTTTTTAGCTGTTGGTTTCCCTTAGCTGAAGATTTGGGCATGCTGATTCCATGCAACCCACCAAACTGCCAAGATAATACATAAAACATGTGTTTACCTTTTCCAAATCCTTCCCAACTCCATTGTCTTATTTAATCCTTACAACAAACTCTTGGAGTCATTATCCACGTTTTGCAGATGAGAAAACACTGTCAAAAGGTTTGTGTCCAGGGCTTCCCTGGTGGCGCAGTGGTTAAGAGTCCGCCTGCCGATGCAGGGGACACGGGTTCGTGCCCCGGTTCGGGAGGATCCCACATGCCGCGGAGCCGCTGGGCCGGTAAGCCATGGCCGCTGAGCCTGCGCGTTCGGAGCCTGTGCTCCGCAATGGGAGAGGCCACAGCAGTGACAGGCCCGTGTACTGCAAAAAAAAAAACAAAAACAAAAAAAACAAGGTTTGTGTCCAATGGATGAGGGTTAGACAATCATGGCCACCCTTCTCTGTTTCCTCATCTATGAATTAGTGGTAATGCCAACTGTAGCAGTGGGTGTTGATTAAATGAGCTAAAGTTTCAAGCACAGCTGTGACTCTTTATCCTGGATAAATGTTCCCTTTCCAGTTTTTAGTGAGGAAATATGCTCAGAGGGTGAAAGCATTTATGCATGGTTTTACTCCCAGTAATTGAGAGAGCTGGGATCCAAGTCTTATAATTTCAAATCCCATGCACTTTCCCTTATATTGATACATAGGCATGGGGCATGGTTCCTTCCTGAAAACGTGTTAGGAGGGGGAGGAAAAAATTCTCAGAACAAGGAGAAGTTACATCTAAAAGCCATCAAGGAGGATGGGGTGGTAGGAGGAGATCAGTGATTCTCAAATTTAAGACTGCATCAGAATCACCTAGAGGGCTGGTTAAAATAGTTTTGGGAGCCTCACTCCTAGAGTTTCTGATTCCAGAGGTGTAGAGTGGGGCTGGAATGTGAATTTCTAAGGTGTCTCCAGGTGATAACTGATGCTACTGGTTCAAGGATCACACTTTGAAAATCACTGTAGTAGAGAATATTTGAACATTCCTTATCTAAAACACACCCCACACCCTCAGTGAATCAGCAAGTTGCATGGTATGACTAAGCAATATTTCTGTGAGATGCATGAAATTACAAGCATCTGATTCGTCTGGATTGGTGGCTAAATATGGGAGGTTTCTAATCACTCCTTCAAACTTAGTCATGTGAATTTCTGAGAGGTAAACACGGGAAACTACATTTTAAGCAAGGTTTTCCGTATACAGATGGAATCTTTAGAACCACTAGGTAGAGTTTATTCTTGCCAAACGATGAGAGAAATTCACAATAAGGTCCACAATAAAATGTATCTAGGCTTAAAAAGGAATGAAAACTAGAAGACTACCATTAGGGATGGATATATAGATATAGATATAGAGCAGATTTATTGGGGCCTAGTCAAGAAAAATTTTGGGTTTCTTTTAATTATTTTAAAAATTTGGATAACGTTGGTGTGTTATCATTTGCATATGACTGCTGTTATGTAGGGGGGTTTGTTTGTTTATTCTTGAACAAAATAACCTGGGTTTTTGTTTTTGTTTTTTTGCGGTACGCGGGCCTCTCACTGTTGTGGCCTCTCCCGTTGCGGAGCACAGGCTCCGGACGCGCAGGCTCAGCGGCCGTGGCTCACGGGCCCAGCCGCTCCGCGGCATGTGGGATCTTCCCAGACCGGGGCACGAACCCGTGTCCCCTGCATCGGCAGGCGGACTCTCAACCACTGCGCCACCAGGGAAGCCCAGCCTGGGTTTTTATAACCACATTGAATTAAAATTACCAACCATCTCACTGAGTGGGTTTAAGGTACATGGTGTTTCCAATACCGGTTGCATTGGCATCAGTAGTGCGTTTTTAAAAACAGCTGATACCAACCAGGGGCCCCTCTTCAGTATCGGGACATAGGGGAGGGTCTGGGCATCTTTACTTTTTACAAACCCCTCAAGGGATCTCTGCAGCCAGGGTTCTGAACAATTCAATTGGATGCTTTTTGTCTAACAAACTCATTGGTACCAGTTCTGGAAATAGTAGCTTTTCTTCTGAATTTGCTTCATTTTCCTAGTAAGTGACAGCCCTAGAATAATTCTTGCCAGATCTGTATTTCCTTCTCCATTAATCCTTACAGTGCAGCAGAATCTAAGACAATCCCATTAAATGAACTTGATTTCTGCTACAGATGAGTGGAAGCTCTAGAAAGAGGCTTCTCGCACATTTTTAAGAAAACAAGCCAACCGTCTTCCATCCGCAATGACTCTGATGCTGTTTTGATCTGGGTGAAAGGCTGATGAGCCAACTTGCAAGACAGCCCCCAAGCCCGGAAAAAAATATGTTATTGCACTTCTGGCCACAAGGTGGCGGGCCAGATCCATTTAATTAGCTTGAATTGCCACTGGCTGCAATGATCATTTTCCCATTTATCACTAATAAAAGAGTGTATCACCGTTCTGTAAACAAAGACCACAGAATCTTAGGACTATATGGAGATATGAGATCATCTTGTTCATTGATTGTCAACTTTTTAATACCTCCCGAAGTAGGGAGATGCATTACACATTTTAAATTGTTATTCTGACTTTCTAGTGTCTCCTTCAAAATCTAAATAAATACTAACACTCTTATCTCAGACACACGGATATGCCTCTGTTCAAAAAATTAACAGTGATGCATATCCAGGAATGCAATTACAGGCATACCCCAGAGATATCCCAGGTTCGTTCCAAACCACAGCAATAAAGTGAATATTGCAATAAACTGTCACCATTTTTTTTTGGTTTCCCAGTACATATAAAAGTTGTTTGCACTGTACTGTAATCTATTAAGTGTGGAATAGTATTTTGTCTAAAACAATGTAAATACTTTAATTTATTGGTAAAAAAATGCTACGCCTCACCTGAGCCTTCAGCGACTTGTAATCCTTGCAATAGTAACATCAAAGATCACTATTCACGGATCACCATCACAAATATAATAATAATGAGAAAGTTTGAAATACTGTGAGAATTACCAAAGTGTGACACAGAGACATGAAGTGAGCAAATATTGTTGAAAAATGGTGCGATAGGCCTGCTCAATGCAGGGTTGCTACAAATCTTCAATTTGTAAGAAATGCAACATCTATAACATAGATTTGTTCTCTCATTCATTTTGTAGAGGGAAGACCAAGTAAAGATTTATAAGGGGGGAAAAAGCAAAACGCTTATGCTTTATCTCAGTTTTTATATCTCTGAGAGTATTTGCCTCTATAAAAAGTGAAGTTTTGTTGATAGACCATCATCACAATCCGAAAAGCAGGTATTCATTATCAATTCCTTTTTCTATTTTCTTTTTAATTTTTTGGCCACACCGTGCAGCATGTGGGATCTTAGTTCCCCCATCAGGGATTAAACCTGCACCCCGTGCATTAGAAGCACAGAGTCTTAACCACTGGACCGCCAGGGAAGTCCCTTAGTTATCAATTCCTTTAAATGTCTCTCAGAACTGACTTTGGTCTCATTGCCTCAATGTTACCAAGTAATGAAGAGATTCCTCAAGCGGAGGTGGTAAAGGCGGATGAGGCATGAAAAGGAAAGGGAAACGATCACTTTTGAGCATCTTTTTCCAAACGTGCTCTACTCCTAGTTTGTTTAGGAGACTAAGCTTTCAAATAAGGATAAAAAGAATGGAACTACATTTTGGTATTGCCTTAAAAAAGAAAAAAGAAGACAAAATAAAATATTTTTAAAAACCTCTGCAGCCACAAAATACACACCTAAATTTGTTTATAGTATTCAAATCTAAAGAGATTATATATATACAGTAGTCCTCTGCTTATCTCTCCAACCTCATCCATCACTTCATCCATCGCATGTCAATTGCCCTCTCACTAATTAATCTTGAACCACACTGGTCCTATATCTGTTTCGGGAGCTACACCAAGCAGTTTCCTGTTTCAGGGCTGTGCGCATGCTCGTATGTAAGGCAAATGAATTTTTTCAAACATTTTCCAGCAATAATTTCTTAATATCATCAGTTAGTTTATATTTTTAAAGAAGATTAAATAGCGATTCGCTTCTGAAACTCGTTGATTCATCTTTACCTTTGTTGTTGTTATTGTTGTTTATATTGCTGAGAAAACTGGATTGTTTGTCCTTTAGGGTTTTCTATAGCCCTGGCTTTGCTGATGTCATGCTATATTGTTGTTCGACATGTTCTTTTGTTTTTTCTATTTCTTGTATATTGATAGTGAAATAGATACTTGATAAGATTCAGATTGGATTTATTTTGGAGAAAAAAAGCACCCTACTATTTTATAAGGGTTGTGTACTTGCATTCAGAGAAAGTTATTATTTAGGGTTTCATTTTTGTAATATTAGCAGCAGTTGATGATCATTAACTACAACCATTAACTCATTACACGTGGCAAAATACTGATTTTTTTAAACATCTTTATTGGAGTATAATTGCTTTACAATGTTGTGTTAGTTTCTGCTGTATTACAAAGTGAATCAGCTATATGTACACATATATCCCCATATCCTCTCCCTCTTGCGTCTCCCTCCCACCCTCCCTATCCCACCCCTCTAGGTGGTCACAAAGCACCGAGCTGATCTCCTTGTGTGTCTGCTTCCCACTAGCTATCTATTTTACATTTGGTAGTGTATATAAGTCCATGCCACTCTCTCACTTCATCCCAGCTTACCCTTCCCCCTCCCCGTGTCCTCAAGTCCATTCTCTATGTCTGCGTCTTTATTCCTGTCCTGCCCCTAGGTTCTTCAGAACGCTTTTTTTTCTTTTCTTTTTTTTTTTTTTTTTTTAGATTTCATACATATGTGTTAGCATAAGGTATTTGTTTTTCTCTTTCTGACTTACTTCACTCTGTAGGACAGATTCTAAGTCCATCCACCTCACTACAAATAGTTCAATTTTGTTTCTTTTTATGGCTGAGTAATATTCCATTGTATATATGTGCCACATCTTCTTTATCCATTCATCTATCGATGGACATTTAGGTTGCTTCCATGTCCTGGCTATTGTAAATAGTGCTGCAATGAGCATGTCTGTCTTTTTGTTTGTTTGTTTGTTTGTTTGCGGTACGCGGGCCTCTCACTGTTGTGGCCTCTCCCGTTGCGGAGCACAGGCTCCGGATGCGCAGGCTTAGCGGCCATGGCTCACGGGCCCAGCCGCTCCGCGTCATGTGGGATCTTCAAGGACCGGGGCACGAACCCGTGTCCCCTGCATCGGCAGGCAGACTCTCAACCACTGCGCCACCAGGGAAGCCCTGTTTGGTTCTTTTATGATATTTTCTATTTATATTTTTGAAATTCTCATCTTGTTCATATATAATTTTCCTTTGATTTTTTTTGTCTGTGTTTTTCTTTAGCTCCGTGAGCATATTGAGAACAGTTGCTTTAAAGGTTTGTTTACATCGACTGATATCTGTGCTTCTTCATGGACAGTTTCTGCAGATTCATTCTGTCTTTCGAGTGAGCTCTATTTTCCTGTTGCTTTGTATGACTTGTGATTAGTTGTTGGTGAAAATTGGGCATTTGGTACAACAGCTGCCTTTCCCAGTCTTTGCAAGTTGGCTCTGTGTCAGGGCAATTCTATATTTATTAGTTTTGAACTTTGAGTCTTGGGATTAGCCTGAGATGAAGCCTTAAGGTCTTCTCAGGCCTTTTTGAACTTGCATCTTGCCTGGGTCTCCGTGTAGATTTTTTATTCCCTCATATATATGGTTGTTGTTGAATGTCTTTACTTCCCGAAGAATCACACCTCGCTTCTCCTCAGAGCCTCAGACGATCTGTTGTGCGCCTCCCCCTCCTATCTCCTGCTCCGGGTGCACATGGATCTGTAGTGTCCTTCAGCTTTTACCTGCAGTGTCTGCCGTATTTGTTACTATCACCAACATGGAACATAGCTACTCTTTCCCTTTTGGAAGCAGAGCATATTCTGTCCAGTAAATTTGGGGTGAGATACACCTTCTTTTGAAGGAACAATGATCGGGCATTAGCCTAAATAGAAGAGTCAGTAATAAGGTGATCATGGGAAATATATCTGGGGACTAAAAAATCCTGGTACAGAAAATTTATTGAAAATAGAAATTAAGATAATAAATATGTTTGGAGCTTCAGCTTTCAAATGGTTTGAAGAATCAGCTACCATCAGTTCCACAGGAGGATAATAAACTAGTTCTTATAGAAACATATATTAAAGAGAGGAAATAGAGCAAAAAAGATGTTGTAAATTTATTTTAGGGCCTTACTTGAGACTGAAAGAGATGCGAAGCAAGATTACATGAAGATGAGGCTCCTTAGTGTGGCTTTCTCATACAAAACCACATGGCTATTTTTCTAGAGAAAATGGTTGAGAAAAATACATTATGGGTTATGAAACTATATATATATACACCTGAGATAAATGAATCTGTAAGAACTGTGAAGAAGTCAAGGGAACCTAAGTAGTTTTTAAGAAAAGGACCAATTGACAGAGGTAAATAAAATTGCCCTGCAAGTGAAAGTAGTTGATAGGAAAAGGAGAATACGGTGACTTGAAGGCTTTTGAGCCTGCTTCCATTTCTTTTTTTTTTTTTTTTTTTTTTTTGTGGTACACGGGCCTCTCACTGTTGTGGCCTCTCCCGTTGCGGAGCACAGGCTCCGGACGCGCAGGCTCAGCAGCCATGGCTCACGGGCCCAGCCGCTCCACGGCATGTGGGATCTTCCCGGACCGGGGCACGAACCCGTGTCCCCTACATCGGCAGGCGGACTCTCAACCATTGCGCCACCAAGGAAGCCCCTCCATTTTTGAGATTAGAGTTATTCATTCTCATACTCCAATGTCCACCCTCAATACTTTTTGGGCCCCTCAATACCCAGAAAGGATCCAAGAGATAACGCTGAAGTTCTTGCTTGAACTCCTGCAGCCCTCAGAATGATTGTCTTTGTCTAAGAATGATTCTGATATGAATCCTTCTACTTCAGTGATTTCATGGAGTATTATCTATTAATTAAGAATTTTCTTATTAAGGGACTTCCCTGGCAGTTCAGTTCACCTTCCAATGCAGGGGGTGCGGGCCGATCCCTGGTCGCGGAGGTAAGATCCCACATGCCTCGCGGCCAAAAACCCAAAACATGAAACAGAAGCAATATTGTAACAAATTCAATGAAGACTTTAAAAATGGGGACTTCCCTGATGGTGCAGTGGTTAGAAATCCACTTGTCAATGCAGGGGACACAGGTTCATGCCCTGGTCCAGGAAGATCCCACATGCCGCGGAGCAGCTGAGCCCATGCATCACAATTACTGAGCCTACGTGCTACAACTACTGAAGCCCGTGGGCCTAGAGCCCATGCTCTGAAACAAAGAGAAGCCACCGCAATGAGAAGCCCGCATACCGCAAGGAAGAGTAGCCCCCGCTCACCACAACTAGAGAAAGCCCACGTGCAGCAATGAAGACTGAACACAGCTAAAAATAAAATTAATTAATTTTAAAAAAGAAGACTTTAAAAATGGTCCACATCAAAAACATCTTTTTAAAAAAGAATTATCCCATTAAATTATTATCATTCTATTAATTGAGATAACTCCTTCATTATCTTCATAGTTACTTAATATTTTATTATTTTAATGATTATTCTGAAAATTTCAACATGCATTCTTGACTTTGTAATGTCCAAGATAAATAGTTGCTTTACCTCTTCTTGTATATTTTAATAGCCTTAGATCCTTTTAACTCCACTTATGCCCCTTTTAATTTAATTGCAACACTTACAGTGTACTTGAAGCTTATGCAATTTTAAACCACAGACACTAATATTATGGTTTTATATAATCACTATTCATTTAGATTTACACCCGCATTTACCTATTTCAGTGCACTTTATCCTGAATCTTAGCGGTTCCATTTGGGATTATTTTCTTACATCCAAAGAACATTATAGTATATCCTTTGTGCAGACCTAAGTTAACGATTTTTTTCTCTACCTATCTTAAATTATCTTTATTCACCTATGGAATATAATTATATCCTCATATGATTCTCATATAATTATCTTTCCTCTGGGGATAGAGTTTTAGTATGACAATTGTCTTTCAGTAATTATATGGCTTCTATGTTTTCTTTTTCTTTTTATAGATTAGCTGTCAATTACTTCTTTATTATTTTATTTTTTTTCTTCTTTTTGGCCACGCCATGCGGCATGTAGGAACTTAGTTCCCTGACCAGGGATTGAAACCATGCCCCCTGCACTGGGAACTCAGAGTCTTAACCACTGGACCGCCAGGGAAGTCCCAGCAATTTCTTCTTTAAAAGTAAATTCTGTATTTTACTGCCTGTCTTTCAGCTTTCATTTATCTTTGGTTTTCAGCAATTAAACATGATATATATAACTTTGTTTTTATTTTGTTCACCCTACTGGTGTTCCTAATACTTTGTCAATATGTAGTTTGATGTCTTCTATCAGCTTTGGAACATTCACAGATATTATCTATTTCACTATGAGTTATGGGTAAACTGTGATTTACGAAAGCAAATTTTGAGGTAATAGATCATTAGGAGACATTGTCTTAGCAAATACACTACTTTGCATATACATTTTTATTTGCTTTTCCTGAAAGAGTTCACCAATGATCTGTATATACAAGTTTAATTTGGAGCATGGTATGTAGATGAGATGGGAGCAGCTGGGAAAGACTTTCAGATATTCTTGCTGAAAATTATTCAGAGTGGAGGCCAGCCTTAGCAAGGAAGAATGTTGTAATTATGAGGTATGTCTTCCAAGAGCACCATATGGAAATTGTCAGGATATATGCCATCAATTTATCATCACTGATATGGATTGAAGTCTTTATTAAATGGAATAACAGAACTTGAATGCAATAAAAAAAAAAGAAAAAATATACAATCACATAGTAGAAGAGAACTAAAATGAAAGGAGACCTATGTTCTTTAAGCTTGCTGGAGTCTACTCAGGTGAAAAACATCACTTCTATTAATCTCTTTTTTCCGTATTCCAGAGAATAATTAGTATAAAATACTCTCTGTGAAGAGCTATTATAATATTTCATTCTTGAAAGTTATTTTTCTCGTTTGTTCCTCTCTGAAAGATATACCCGGGGCGTGGGGGGATGTAAATCTGTAGCCCTGACTATTTCTTTTCTTTTTTTTTTTTGTTTTGCGGTACGCGGGCCTCTCACTGTTGTGGCCTCTCCCGCTGCGGAGCACAGCCTCCGGACGCGCAGGCTCAGTGGCCATGGCTCACGAGCCCAGCCGTTCCGCGGCATGTGGAATCTTCCCGAGCCAGGGCATGAACCCGTGTCCCCTGCATCGGCAGGAGGACTGTCAACCACTGCGCCACCAGGGAAGCCCAGCCCTGACTATTTCTAAGGAAGCAATATTCTTACAACTTGATTTGATATGATTTGTTATTCCGAGATCAGCATAGCATAATAGTTACACGCATGATCTCTAGGGTAAAACTATTTGACTTAAATCACGTTTCTAATTCTTACTAGCCATACAATTTTGGAACAATTTCTCATTCTTTCTGGGGCTCAGTTTCTTTATTAATAAGACAATCACAATACTAGTACTGTTTTGTAGGAATTATTGGGGCAGTACATGATCTAATATATGATACACTGAAGTAGTATCGGGAATATTGGAAGCAATCAATAAATGTTAGGTATTTTTTAAGTGCTAATTGTGACTAAATGCTCTTCAGTTTGCATGTTCTATGTGGTTTCCTCCCATTTATTTGCCAAGGTCTGAGATTTTAATATATTAGCATTTACTTCTATATGCAAATACATTTGCATTTACAAATCACTTAACCATTTAAGCCCATATTTTGATATTTTGGGTTTGGTTCAGAGATCTCCAATTATTATAATATGTTGAGTTTAGCAGACTTGAATGAACACAGGATGTTAAAATGTCTCTGTAATTATCTTCTGTATAAGAAAATGTAGGAAGGAATGCCATACATTTCCAATTCTTCCTTGTTATTTGTCTTGATAAGACTGGAGCTCAGTGCTTCAGAACAATTTCCTTGCTGCCAAGACTTTATTTTCAGCAGAAATAAAGTAACAGTTTTCTTCAGAGAAGGACCTTGACAACAAAAGGTACATCCGTGAGGATAACTTTGTCACCCATGTTAGCTCTGTGTATTATAATTTTTGTATTATTGTTTTCAATTATCCTTCTTAACTTCAAGAGAAGTCCATGATATATAAGAATTTTTCTGATAAGCACACCACAGTTACTAACTCTGATCTTATATTTATTAATTGTATATATACATCTAAATTTAAACCTCTTACACTGAAATCAAGGTTCTCATTGCAATCTAATTCATACCTCTGTTTTATATTATTTTGCAAGGTGAAGTCTCATTTTGATGGTTGGTTTCCCATGTATTCAGAAGTTCTTCTAGACAATAAACTGAAATTTATAAAATTTACAAAAGAAAATACATTTTAAGACATCACTTTTAAACACTCAAGAATGCAAATAAGATAGAAAAAATTTTTAAATGTAAGTACAATTTATCCATTCATTTTTCACTATTAACTGCAGAATAAATTGGAAATTACCACTTGTAAATAACTGACATTAAAGTATAAAACTTTTTACTTATGACAGATATTTATGAGGTAATTACTGGTGCTTTAATCATTGAAAGTTTGCACATCTGATTGATGCTATTCTAAGCAGTTAATATACCCAGACAGTCAGGACATAATGACCAAACCTATCTTTGAAGCAAATGCCTTTCACATAACACATATCCACTCAGTCACAAAGTACTATTTATTCTATCGCTACAATGCCTCATATATCTATTTCCTTCTTCACAGTTCCATAACCTTTTCCCTATTCAGATTTTCATTATTTTTATATGGAACTTTTATAATATTCTACAAACTCTCTTCACTAGTTCTCACTTTCCACTACTTTTCTCAAAACGCCTCTAGAATTAATACCCCCATTGCACAGCTTTACTGATATTACCCTTTCAATATCGTGAGACTATCAATTATTTATATATTAAATTCAAGCTCATTAAAATAAAAAAATTATAAAATTGTGCCATTTTCTTAACAGCTGTATTTCTGACTATTTTCAAATATGAAACCTTTAACCCACATCATGATGTATTTTGTTTTGTTTTGGAGACTCTGGCACTACAGGTGACACAACTTGAATTTGAAATAGAGTGAATGGAATGTTCCTAGCTCAAATTTATTTTATTTAGTCTGAATGGTCTATGGTTACTTCTAAGATATTTTGGAGACTTCACATAAATTGTAAAGAAAATCTTTCTGCATCCCTATTTTTTAAAGATCTGATCCCAGTCCAACTACAAAATCATATAACTTGTTGCTGGACATAAAGTTTCAATCGGTCAAGTGCAGACTCATATGACCAAGACTTTAAGTTCTCTGGACCATATTATTCCAGCTTGAGTCCCAAATGCATTGCTGGACTCATAAGAATAAATGTACTAGAAGGGAGGATCAAGATGGCAGATGGCTTCCCTGGCGGCGCAGTGGTTGAGAGTCTGCCTGCCGATGCAGGGGACACGGGTTCGTGCCCCGGTCCGGGAGGATCCCACATGCCGCGGAGCGGCTGGGCCCGTGAGCCATGGCTGCTGAGCCTGCGCGTCCGGAGCCTGTGCTCCGTAACGGGAGAGGCCACAACAGTGAGAGGCCCGTGTACCGCAAAAAAAAAAAAAAGATGGCAGAGTAAGAGATCATGGACCTCACCTCTCCCAACAAACACATCAATAATACATCTACATGTGGAATAATTCTCATGGAAAACTAACTGGAAACTGGCAGAAGTACTCCTATACAACCAAGACTGTAAGAATGATACACAATTGGGTAAGACCGAAAAAAAAAACCTGGATCAGAACCTGTATCCCTGGGAGGGGACTAAGAAGAAAAGGGGGATTTCACGGGTGGACACTCACCCTGGGATGTGAGAGGGTTGACCCACAGCCTGAGCGTCCCAGTCCTGGGCTCCTACATGGAAGAGACAAGCCCCCTTGGCTGTTTGGAGAAGCTCTGGGGCAGACAGAGGGGCTGGAGGAGCCTAGACTACACTCGTGTGGAGTGCCTGGATGCTGCTTGCCACCAGACAGGCGGACAGAGGTCTTCCCCAGCAGCTGCTACCTCACTGTGCGCCCAAACCCAAGCCAAATGAATGCCCTGGCCCCGTTCACTCCATGCCACAGCTTGACACCGGATCTAGGGCATCCAGAACCTGGGAAAGGCTTGATGTAGGGACACGGGGGCAACCCAAGGCCCAGGGTGTGGTCCAGGTGGGGCAACAGTGGGCAAACAGCACCCCAGAAGCAGCCCAGACATCTGACAGCAGCATGGCTGCTTGAATTCCCACAACCCACCATGCCACACTCCCCAGTCCCAGCCAAGAAAACACTCTGTCCCCACCTACTCCATGTCACAACCTAGCACTAGATCTGGGATGACCACAACAGGGGAAAAGCTATAACTTTGGGCTGTGTGTGAGACGGGCCACAGATGCCTACACAGGCAGCACATCAGACTTCCGTCATTGCACAAGCCACACTTACTTCAGCATTTCCCTCATTTGGGGCAAAGTCTCCAGGGTAGGGAGAAGGAAAAACACACAAAGGAAACAGAGCCAGCTCAAGCCTGACCCTCACAACGTCTGCTCTAGCAACTTGGAAAGAGACCCTGCCCCAACAGGGCAACTATGGCCACTGAGCAAAGAGGAAGTCCCACCTCGCACCCTGAGCAGGCTTTAGCTCCTCCATCACCACCACCACACCCCCCGCCAAGGTGATAGTGGCCAGCACACCCTGAGGAAGATGTGACTGGCAACCACATCAATCCAGTCTTCCCATCAAAGGCGTCATACACATACCGTCTACATAGGGGTGCTCCCACATAAGAACAACCCTTCAAGAACACACTGGGTAACTGTCTCACCTGAACTCATAAAGACAGAGAAAGTTACGTAAAGTGGAAAGGCAAAGGAAATACTCTCAATTGAAAGAGGAAGAGCAAACCCCTGAAAATTAAATAATGAAATAGAGATAATCAGTCTACCAGACAATGAACTCAAAACGTTAGTAATAAAAATTCTAACTGAATTAGGGAAGAGAACTGATCATAGACCATTTTAACAAGAAACTCGAAACTATAAAGAAGTCCCAGTCAAAACTAGATAATTCAATTTCTGAGATAAAAAGCACTCTAGAAGCAATGAATAGCAGACTAAATGACATAGAAGAATGCATAAGTGATTTGGAATTTAGAATAATGGAAATCACCCAATTAGAAGAGCAGACAGAAAGACAAATTAAAAAGAATAAAGCAACATGCAAGATCTGTGGGATAATAGAAAGTGTGCCAACTACACGTAATAAGGGTTCCAGAAAGAGAAGAGAGAGAAAAGGAAATCAAAAATGTATTTGAAGAAAGTATGGCTGAAAATTTCCCAAACGTAAGGAAGGAAACAGAGATCCAGGTACAGGAAGAACAGACAGTCCAAACCAGATGAAACCAAACAGACCTACACCAAGACATGTCACAATTAAAATGGTGAAATTTAAAGATAAAGACAGGATTCTAAAGGCAGCAAGAGACAAAAAAGAGTCAGTCACAAGAGAACCTCCATGAGACTATCAGCTGATTTCTCTGCAGAAACTTTGCAGGCCAGAAGGGAATGGCATATTCAAAGTTCTGAAAGGGAAAACCCTGCAACCTAGGCTACTATATCCAGCCAGATTATCATTTAGAAGAGAAAGAGATATAAAGAATGTCTTAGACAAGCAGAAACTAAAAGAATTCAGCAATACTAAACCTACCCTAAAAGAAACGTTAAAGGGTCTTCTCTAAATGAAAAAAAAAAGTAAGAGTCCATATTAAAGGGAAAATCCCAACAGGAAAGGCAAATATATAGTAAGGATTGAAGATCACTCAAGCCAGGACATAGATTAAAAAACAAAACAAAACAACTAAATATACATACACCATGGATACAGACATGCATATGGTTTTATGATCAGGCCGTTTTCTCTTATTTTGATATATTTATTTTATACCAGTACTATAATGTTAAATTACCTGTAGCTTTGTAGACTATTTTGGTACCTGGAAAGGCTAGATTGCTACCTCTCTTTTTTAATATATTTCAATACGTATTTTGTTAATATTATAATTTTTTACTTCTGTGTCTAAATTATAATTAACGTACTTATGAAAATACACATGTATTGGAATCACATAAATCTTAGATGAATCTAGAATAGTATAATCATCTACACAGGATTAGTCTTCCCATCAAGGTACATTTAATATATACTCAATTCATTAAATGTCCTTCTTTATATCTTTTAATAAAGTATTACAATCTCTTTCATATAAGCCATGTACATTACTAGGTGTATTAATTTATTTAATAAAAAAGTTCACTAAGTACCTCTAATGTGACAGCATAGTTTTCAAAAGCAAAGGTTAAAATGTAGGGCAAATACATACATAGGTTCTTTCTAAGCTAACATGCTAGTGGGAGAGGCAGACATTAAATACATAACCACACAAATAATTACACAGGTGAGACTGTGAAAGATGCTACAAATGAGTCGTACATAAGATACTGTAATAGAGAAATTTGGCCTAATTATAAGAGAATAGTGTTAAATGAACACTCTAGGATTTAGTTACCTAGAAGAAAAGTAGAAGAAAGGATGCTTTAGGTAAAAAAATAGTCTATGTATATGCTTTGTAGCAAGAAGGATTACGGATAAAGTTATAAATCATAATCAATCTACCCAGAGAAGTCCTGATTTATGCTTGTTGTCCCAGAGTAATTATTGACATCATCTACTCTCATCCTTAAAATTATCCTTGCTTTTATGATGCTACATGGTAAGTCTAACCATGAGTCATTCAGTGGACTAAAAGACAACTGTGACTGGAGCCTAGTGAGCGAAAAAGTATGTGATGCTAGCTGGTGTAGAGAGCCATGGACCAAGTAAGGAATGACCTTATAAACCATGTTAAGGATTTTAAAATTTATATTGAATTTAAAGTATTAAAAAGCTAAGTATGGTGAGTTTATAAAATTTATATTTTGAAGAGGTTACTCTGGAAATTGAATGGAAGAGGTCAAGAGTGGATTGTACTTAGATCACTAGGAGGCTTATAGCATAGACTGAGAGAGAGAGGGACAGAGAGAAAGAATTGTCCTAGATTAGATGGGTAGTAATGCAACTGTAGAGAAGTGTACTAATTCACTAAATAATCAGTGAAATAATCAGTGGAATAATCAGTGGCAGTTAGATAGCACAGAGGATTCCTAGGTTCATCTCACTGGACATCAGGGGCCAAGAGAGACAACAGTATTAAAGTATCTGCTTTTTTTTCTTGATGCTGGTAAGGATCAGGGCTGGGAAGACAGTCTATTTAAAAGTATTGTGGGTGAGGTGTTTTTCAAGATATCAAAGAAGAAATGTCAAGTGAGAGGCTCAAAATGTGGACCTGGATATTGGATGTTAGCTCTAGATTGTATAAAATGAAAGTCTGTTAACTTTGTATTGAGCTTCATTATTGAAGTGTTCTTATTATGATTGCTTTTTTTCAGTAGATTTTCTTGGTATATCTGGGTAACAAAGCACATCATCGACATACAATTTCAGTAATTAATTTAAAATATTTGTGTCTAAAAAGGTTTTCCTGCGTTACTGATTTCTTTGCCCTGGACAGCCAAAGGAATGATCGCAATTATATCAGTCGTCTTTGTCTTCATGATTCTGTTGAAAATGATTCTAATTTTTTTACTATGAAACATAATATTTGGTGAAAGTTCTTATAAATACCCTTAATCAAGTTCAATGTTTCCTTCTACTTGTAGTTATTTCCTTTCTCTTCTATATTGACAAATCTCTTGGTAAATGTACAAATCCATCCCTGACTTTAACCAAAATTTGGTCATCATGTAGTATTATTTCAGTACAGTTGTGTATTATGTTCACTTTTTTATGTAGGATTTTTGCTTCTACGTTTGTAACGGATGCTGTTCCAAAATATTTTCCTGTGTGTGAAAATAATTTGAATAATGCTATGCTTACCTTATGAATCTGGATGGGAATCTTCCATCTTTTGCCAGCTACTAAATAGTTTGTCTAGGAGTCAATTTTTGTTATTAAGATATTTTCAAATTCATTCTTAAAAATTACCATCATTGTGCATCCAAATAGATATTCATTTATTTATCTATAGAATACAGTCATATTTATTCAATTTCCCTACATTGTCTTGAGTCTCTTTATTATCATATATGTCTTTGTAAGAAATCATACATTTAAACAAGGTTTTTATGCTTATCACTAAAAATTATACATTATGCTACATTCTCATTGATTTAGATCTACTTATGCCTTTTGAATAAATTTATCCTTCATATGTTTGGAACTGTTGTTTTTTCTGCTTTGTAAACATAAATTACCTTATGATATTTGAAGGAATTTTCACGTTTCTGGTTTGCTGATAGTACTGGTTATGAGTCTTTTTTTTTTTTTTATAAAAAGCTACATATATTTTATAACATTGAGACATAGCTGGGGCTTCCCTGGTGGCGCAGTGGTTGGGAGTCCGCCTGCCGATGCAGAGGACACGGGTTCGTGCCCCGGTCCGGGAAGATCCCACATGCCGCGGAGCGGCTGGGCCCGTGAGCCATGGCCGCTGAGCCTGCGCGTCCGGAGCCTGTGCTCCGCAATGGGAGAGGCCGCAGCAGGGAGAGGCCCGCGTACCAAAAAAAAAAAAAAGACATAACTGAATTCAAGTAGTGTATAGGCTTAGTCCAATATCCTGATAATTTTTTTCATTTTTTTATGAATCTCTGTCCACCATCATTTATCTCTTCTATTAGATTCTTTCTTTCAAATGACCTTTGCTTGATGTCCTTAATTTTGAACTGCCCAACCAATAAATTCTATAAATATTTTCAAGTATTATTACATCTCACAGCTGGTAAATCTAAGGTCAGTAACAATATGGTAACATATAGAATGCTGCTATTATTTTTCATTTTTATCAAAACTCTTAGCTACCCACTGACATCTTTGATAAGATCACCTGGGCCTATGCTATTGTTGATAATTCAAAAATTGAATTGCTAAAATAACTTTTATATAATTAAAATAACAAATGAGAAAAATAACTTTAGGAAATCCTTAGAATTAATTTTAAATGCTTTAAAAATCCTATTCTAGTAATTTTAAACAAGTTAATGAAAAACTGAAAAATACTTACCCTTAGCTATCATAAATGCAGCTAGTACCAGAACAATTAAATAAAGCAAGGCAAATATCACTGCAGCAAGGCACCATGGAGACTCTGCCCAAAGAGAGAAAGGTGATTCACTATGATGATCAATGGAAACAAGACTGAGGAGTTGGGATTAGAAGGAATTTTGGTTAGGAATATTCAACCCGTTAAATTGGAATGAAATCTAAACCCATGGGAGTACTGCATTGTTGGTATTCCCCAGTCTGTTAGGAAAACTCTAAAAATTACTTGAAAATTTGGATATAGCCAGGGAAAATATGAATATTTTATGTAGGAATGTTGTTGAACTAACAAGTTGCTCTATTAAAGAAATTTTATAATTAAAAAGAGCACTTCAGAAATCCTACTAGGGATTTAATTCATCACCCTCCTTTAATTAAAAAATATTTCTTCCATCTTTGTAGCAGAACTAGGTTAAGAATAAAACTTCTGGGCTTCCCTGGTGGCGCAGTGGTTAAGAATCCGCCTTCCAACACAGGGGACACGGGTTTGAGCCCTGGTCTGGGAAGATCCCACATGCCACGGAGCAACTAAGCTCGTGCACCACAATTACTGAGCCTGCACTCTAGAGCCCGCGAGCCACAACTACTGAGCCCGCATGCTGCAACTACTGAAACCCGCGCACCTAGAGCCTGTGCTCCGCAACAAGAGAAGCCACTGCAATGAGAAGCCAGAGCACTGCAACGAAGAGTAGCCCTCCGCTCGCAGCAACTAGAGAAAGCGCGGGCGCAGCAACGAAGACCCAACGCAGCCAAAAATAAATAAAAAATAACAACAACAAAAAAAGGATAAAACTCCTATGTTAGCTGTTGGCCCTGACAGACACTCTGTGACAGTTTTGATAAAAGTCTAGTTATTATGACATACCTCACCAGCTCCATTTTGTTTTTAGAAAAACTGCAGGATTAAAGGAGCACTTATCTTTTGCAAAGCTAAAATATCAAAACCAAAAAGTATCTATGAAACATTCTTGATTCTATGGCTATGGTACATCATTTTAAGCCATTGTTGATTGTTCAAACAAAATCATCAGTAGTTCATTGTTCATTCTCATTTGCTCTTAACACAGCACTTTAGGTCATTATGACCAGTTTAAAAGACTTTGTATGAGAGATAAATCCAATTCAGAGATTAGTCCGCAAATATTTGTTCTCATGACTAGTTCATTAAAATATTAAGGCAAAAAAGGGAATCTAGAGTTCTGAGTGTTTTTACCTTTTGTTCTTAAAATCCTAGTTATTTTTCTCTTCCGAATATTTGAAGAACCATGAATTTTGAGTTCTGAGTATGTTATACTTTCATCACAAGAGTCTAGAAAATATATTAGAAAAATGCATGTGATAAATAATTATAATTTATATATACACATGTATATATATATACATTCTTTTATGATATATAGACATACAATTAAAAGCATGTTAGAAATCATAAACAAAAATTGTCCCCATTTCAGGCTTATAAGAAAGTTTTAAAATTGGCTCAATTAGGTAGTTGCTTTGTGAAATGTGACGCTTTTTTCTTCTTTAATCCTTAGTTTCTTATCTATAAATAGGAATAACAATAGTATTTATTTATAGATCTATTGTGGAGATTAAGTTAATGTATATAAAGTCAACAGCATAGCACTTGGAGCAATAAACATGCAATAAGTGTTATTATTGTAAAAGTGGTCATAGTAGTAGTGTAGAATAGTAATTGTAAGAATAGAATGGAAAATATCGTCAGGAGTAAAACTGGTTGCAGAAGCAAGAGTAGAAATTTAAAAATTAATTTAAATACCTGTAATGTAAATGTCTACAATTGTTCCTTCTTATAGTTGAATTTAATCTTAATGAAAGAAGCATGAGAAAAAAAATCATCTAATTCTTGCTAGGTAGATAAATTTTCTTAGCAACATATTGCATGTACTTCTTCAGTGCAAATGAAGCAGAATTCACAGCCACAAAGTCAATAACATTTTTCCAAGTAATATTAACTCTAACTCCATTGTAAATGTTCACTTAACAAACAATGATTCAAATTTAAATCCCCTTAAACCGGAAAATTTTAAATTCAAATAAAGGCAAAAGATTTTTAACTCTTCCTCTAAAAGTACCTAGCTATGGACTTTGTTATTTATATTATTTTCTCATTAAATAAAGGGATTTCTTAGCAATAGCAGCAGTACCTCTATTTATTTCATGCAATTCCTCTGGCAAAGGTTGATCAGTACAGGGTCTGGATGGTGCCGGTGTCTCTGGTCCCATAGCTGAACTTAGGCTGCATGGATCAGATGATGAGCAGAGGGTTAGAATGAAACAGGATCAAGGAAACAGATCTCTTCATACTGCAACATCAGACAGGATGTTTACTCTAAATTTAATATGTAAAGTATTTTTTACACTTAAGAAAATAAAAGGCAATGTAATTCAGCCCCTATAGATTAAATTTGTTATTCTTCCATGTATAATGAAGCGCTTTTTTATTTCCAAAGATAAAGTTTAAAATTACATTCTCCATAATGATTTCTTCTTTGCCTTGTTATTTTTCAGAAACAGTGAATGAACAATGAAGACTAAAACACTGTTATGTAAATAAATGATGTATTGTATTTAAATAAAATGTAACAAATACTGATTTTTAGAAATATCTTTTTTTGTGGTTATAAATATTCATGCCCATTATTAGAAGGTATACTAGAGAAAATGAAAATGACATACAACTCTGTTCCTGCAATACGTCTGTTGAAATAATTATTCATAACTTTTTTTAGTTTCTCAAGTGACCGATGGCTGTTTTGTTTAAAAAAGTAAAAGGAACAATTTAACTATCAATAAATTAAATAATGAGATAATTTATAATGTATGTCTACAAAAAAACTTTCACAGTCATTAAGTATAGATGAGACAGTTCTGCAAGTATTGATGTGAATAATGTTCCGTGATATATTAAGTGGGATAATATTCAAATTATTGCAAAATATGATTTTATACTATATTTGGTAGAAAAATATCTGTTGTTATCCGTGTGCTTACAGTATAATAATATGTGTTTAACCTGGTAATTTAAGATTGCAATATAATAATATTTAAGTGACTAACTTGGTAAATTTTTATTTTACGTATGTAGTTTTCCATTTTTGTGTTGCTGTTTTTAATGAACATATGTTTTTTATCATTGAAAGGATGAAATTTATGTGCATTAAAGTGTGCACATAAATTTCATCCTCAGCCTAATGTGTGCTCTCAGATATACATACCACAATGACCACAGGGGCCTCTGCCCTCACCTTTGATCAATAGAAATAAACTTCATAGCAAAAGAATATAATTTGACTGGGAGACCATAAGTATTCTTGGGTCTTGCATTGTTTTGGAAGAGGGTAAAGACAATGATCATTTACAGACATTAATAATTTAAGCACATGTGCTTTAAATTCAAGTAAATGCTAAAAAGATGGAAAGAAAGTATATCTTCAAAAATTATAGAGGAAAACATAAACTGAGAAAAATTAATAAACCCAAAGAAGGTAGAAAGGAGAGGGGAAAAAAGCCTAGAGTAGACAGGACAAACAGAAAGCACAAAATTATGATATTGATAAAAAATAAAATGTATCAACAGTAGATGTGGGTGCTGTAAATGCTCTGGTAAAAAGATAAAAATTATCACAGGATTTTAAAAAATTTTTAATGTTTTGTGTTATTTACAAAAGTCATATCTAGTAGATAAGGGTGCACAATGGTTGAAAATAAAAGATAAAAATATATACAATGCAAACACTAATCAAATTAAAGCAGTTATAGCTCTTGATATCTGACAAAATACACTTTAATGCAAAATGTAGTATTTAAGGTGGGTTTCTTGATAATAATGAAAGTTTCAATTCAACAGTAATCATAATTTTAATATAACTTTTTAATATAACTTCAAAATGTAGCAAGGATAAATAATATGTATATACAGAAGGGGCAACAAACAAAACACATTCAAAGCCTTTTTCCTAGTGCTGCTTTTGGAAATGTATCATTGTTCTTGGTCTTCTTCAGTTTTTTATTATAATGTGATTTTTGTGAACTATTTTTCTCTCTTTTATCCTGTTAATGTTAATTAGACTTCATAAATCTGTAGGTTGTTGTCTCATTATCACTGCTTTGAAAAAGCCTTTGCTGTTAATTTTACAGAAGACACTTTTCCTCTTCACTCTTTCTGAAATGCTGCTTTCTAAACACGTTTATTTAAGTTGCTTTATGTTTAATTTATTTTTCATAATTTCTATCTTTTTGTCTCTGTGTGCTATATTTTAAACAGTGCTTCAGAAATATCTTCCAATTCATTAACTTTCTCTTCATCTGTGTCAAAGTAGATGGTAAACCTATCCAATATTTATTTTATTTTATTTTATTAGTAATTCTATTTAGTGCTTTTTCAAATCTGCTTGGTCATTTTTAAAGTTTCTTGTTCTCTAAACACATTGCACAATTTGTCTTATATTACTTTCAACACAGTAAATGTAGCTAATTTATGCATATCTGATTATTGCAGTAATAATTTTGTGAATATCTTCTGCTGTCATTTTTATTCCTGCTGGTTCTTTCTAAGGTTTCTTGTTTACTTGTGTGCTTAGTTTTTTAGTTTGTTTGTTTCTGACTCAGATTTTCATCTTTCTCATTAATTTATTTATGAGAGCTTATTAAACCTGGAACAAAAGAGTTGCCCTAGAGAATATTTACATTTTCTTTTGCTAGGTGACAAAGAAACATTAGTAATTTTGAACACATTTAAAATAAAACCTTGGAGGAGTGATGTCACCAAGATGGAAACATAGGTCATTTCTGATTCCAGTCACCCTCAAAGAAGACATCTAGCAACTATCCATAGACAAGACACTGTTGTGAAAATCCTAGAACATGAGAGTGAGGATGAAGCTCCCCTACAGAGACCAAGAAGGACCACATTTGAAGGGTAAAAGGAATGGCTACATTCTGACCACAAAAGATGTGATAAATCCCATTAAGAGAATGAAAAAACAATCTTATGATAATCTCAATAGATGCAGAAAAGGCATTTGACAAAATTCAGCATCCATTCATGATAAAAACTCTTAACAATTTATGTATAGAAGGAACATACCTCAATATAATCAAGGCTTTATATGACAAGCCCACATCATACTCAGTGGTGAAACGTTGAAAACTTTTCTTCTAACCTGAGGAACAAAACAAGGGTGCTCACTCTTACTACTCCTATTCGACATAGTACTGAAAGTCCTAGCTAAAGCAACCAGGCAAGAAAAAGATATAAAAGGTATCAGAATTGGAAAGCAGAAGTAAAATTTTCTCTGTTTGCAGATGACATGATTTTACATAAAGAAAATGCTAAAGACTCAATCAAAAATGTGTTAGATCTAATTAATGAATTTAGTAAAGTTGCAGTATACAAAATTAACATAAAATTAGTAGCATTTCTATACACTAAAAACAAATGATCTGAAAAATAAAGACAACAATCCTATTTACAATAGCATCAAAAACAATAAAATACTTAGAAATAAATTTAATCAAGGTGAAAGCTCTCTATTTTGAAAACTATAAGATGAAAGAAACTGAAAAATATGCAAATAAATGGAAATATATCTCATGTTCATGGATTGGAAGAATTAATATTGTTAAAATGTCCATGCTACCCAAAGCCATACTTCCTGATTTGAAACTATATCAGAAAGCTATAGTAAGCAAAACAGCATGGTACTGGCATAAAAGCAGACACATAGACCAATGGAACAGAATGGACAGCCCAGAGATACACCTTTGCATATGTGGCCAATTAATATTTGACGAGGGAGACAAAAACACTCAATGGAGAAATGACAGTCTCTTCAATAAACAGTGCTTGGAAAATTGGATATTCACATGCAAAAGGATGAAGGTAGACCTTTATCTTAACTACTCACAAATATTAACTCAAAATGAGTTAAAAACTTAAATATAAGACCTGAAATCAAAACTCCTGGAAGTAAACATAGGGAAAAGTCTTCTTTACATGTGTCTCGGCAAAGTTTTTTGGACATAACAACAAAAGCACAAGCAACAAAAGCAAAGTGGGATTGCATCAAGCCAAAAGCTTCTGCACACCAAAAGAAATGATCAACAAAATGAAAAGCCAATCTACTGAATGGAGAGAAAATATTTACAGAACACATCTAACAAGGGGTTGCTATTAAAATAGATAAGGAATTCATACAACTCAATAGCAAAACAAAACAAACAAAAAACCACTCCAAACCCCACAAATAATTCAATTAAATAATGCCAAAGGACCTGAATAGATATTTTCTCAAAGAATATATTCAAATGGTCAACAGGTACATGAAAATTTGCTCAATACCACTAATTATTCGGGAAATGTAAATCAAAATCGCAATGAGATATCACCTCACACCTGTTAAAATGGCTATAATCAAAAAGACAAAAGATAACAAATGGCAAGAATGTGGAGAAAAGGAACACTTGTGCACTGTTGTTGGAAATGTAAGTTGGCATAAACACTATGGAAAACAGTATAGAGTTCCTAAAAATCAAAAATTAAACTACCAAAATTACTATCCTAAAGAGATATCTGCACCTCCATGTTCTTTGCAGCACTATTTATAACAGCCAAGACATGAAACAACCTAAATGTCCACTGACAAATAAATGGATAAAGAAAATGTGTTATAGATATCACATACGTATATATACACACACACACACAATGAAATACTATTCAGCCATAAAAAGAAGGAAATCCTGTCAATGTGGTAAAAAGGATGAAATTTGAGGGTGTTATGCTAAGTTAAATAAATCAGACAGAGTAAGACAAATGCTGTATGATCTCCCTTATATGTGAATCTAAAACAAAACAAAACAAAAAAACCTCATAGAAATAGAGACAAGATTTGTGGTTGCCAGAGGCTGGGTGAGGTGAATGGGGGAAGTACATAAAGGAGGTCAAAGGGTACAAACTTCCAGTTATAAGATAAATTATGGGGAGGTAATGTACAGTATAATAACTATAGTTAACAGTACTGTATTGTATATTTGAAAGTTACTAAGAGAGTAGATCTTAAAAGTTCTAATCACAAGGGGAAAATGGTAACTATGTAAGGTAATTGATGTTAAAGTTTATTATGTTAATCAATTTGCAATATATACATATATCAAGTGATTATGTTGTACAACTTAAGCTTACACAATATTATATATCAGTTATATCCAATAAGCTGGAAAAAACACAAAAAATAAAATCTTGGCTTGGTGGTCTTTTTAACCAAAGACGTGGTGTTAATACTGCCTGGAAATCCACAAGAAGCCTGGCTTCAGGAGTGCTATTTCAAGAAGGAAATTTTCCTTTTAGTAATTTAGGGGAAGCTGATTTTGTTTAAGTTTACCCTTATCCTAAGAATGTAGTGAGGGTTGCCAGATTTAGAAAATAAACATACTTTGAAAAAATAAAGATTCTCTACAAATTCACTATCTCAACTCACTTCTAAAAGCCATTATATATTAAAATATCAATTTTCCTTACAACCAGCAAGAGTTTTAGTGAGTTAGTTAACCCACATATCAATAGCAGACAATAAATAGATCAGATACATGTGACACAAAGCAGAGAAGAGTGGTTTTTTTAATGAAAATAATACATTTTGATATAATAATATTTTAAAAACTTCAATGTAATGTCAATCATGGCTTTACCAAAAATGTCAAAGCTATCATTGATGTAACAATTAGTTTTTAAAACATGTTTGCATTAAATGTAGCAGACTGAATGACTTCCCTGGTGGTCCAGTGGTTATGACTCTGCGCTCCCAATGCAGAAGGCACAGGTTCGATCCCTCATCAGGGAATTCCACATGCCACACCATGCAGCCAAAAAAAATTAAAAACAACCAAAAAAATTGTAGCTACTGAGAAACCAGTTAGGAGCATGAATATTTTCCCACATACTAGACATAATTATAATTCTTGATCTAGAATTTGATATATATATACACTTCTTTATCCACTCATCTGTTGATGGACACGTAGGTTGCTTCCATGTCTTGGCTCTTGTAAACAGTGCTGCTATGAACATTGGGGTGCATGTATCTTTCCAAATTAGTGTTTTTGTTTTTTTCCACATATATACCCAGGAGTGGAATTGCTGCATCATATAGTAGTTCTATTTTTAGTTTTCTGAGGAACCTCCATATTGTTTTCCACAGTGGTTGCACCAATTTACTTTCCCACCAACAGTGTACAAGGGTTCTCTTTTCTCCACATCCTCTCCAACATTTGTTATTTGTAGACGTGTTGATGATGGCCATTCTGACAGATGTGGGGTGGTATCTCATTGTTGTTTTAATTTTCATTTCTCTAATAATTAGTGATGTTGAGCACCTTTTCATTGGCCTGTTAGACATCTGTATGTCTTTTTTGGAGAAGTGTCTATTTAGGTCTTCTGCTTATTTTTTGACTGGGTTTTTTTTTTTGATATTGAGTTGTATAAAAGAATGAAATTCTGTCATTTACAGCAATGTGGATGGACATAGAGAATATGCTTAGAGAAGTAAGTCAGAGTAATATACTTTATTATATTACTTATATGTGTAATCTAAAAAATAATACAAATGAACATATATGCAATACAGAAACAGACTCACAGATATAAAAAACAAACTAGTGGCTACCAAAGGGAAGAGGCAAGGAAGAAGGGCAAATTAGATGTATGGGATTAAGAGACACAAACTACTCTGTATAAAATAGATAAACAATAAGGATACATTGTATAGCATAAGGATATATTGTATAGTCATTATCTTATAATAACTTTCAAAGGAGTATAATCGGTAAAAACACTGAATCACTATGCTATACACCTAAAACTAATATAACGTTGTAAATCAATTATACTTTAAAAAATACAAAGAATAAGTAAAATAAATTTGTTAAAGGCCACTAAGAATCGTAGTGAGATTTGAGATCCTGATGCAAATTAGCACCAGGCACTTTGAATCCCTACATCAGATATATGCAACCTGAATGCAGAAAGAGAGAAGATAGAATTTAATTCAGCTGAGTGCAAGTTAATTAGGTATACACACTGGAAAATGAGCAGCTAGTGACAATGCAATCATACATGAGACTCACTATAAGGTCTAAGTTTATGTGACTAAGTCATGTCAGTGGTGATGAATAAGGAGAAAATAAAAGTTAAGAGATTTGTGCCTTAATGACATTCAAAAAGAAATTCAGTGGAATGAAGAAAGTTAATAGAAAGGATAAACATTATCCTCATAAATATTTTTAAGATATTTAATGTTCCAAAGATGAATTTGCTTCTGACTTCTGTCTCAAATTAAAGGACCCCTTGAGACTGAGATACATTTTTCTGGATTTCCACTACTGATTCTCAAACTTGTATGGCACATTGGGAACTCTAAAATATGTTCATTGAGTTAAGGAATGGAGGGCGGAAGGGGAAAAGAAAAAAATAAACAGATGTCATTATTTGACTTCCTAATTAATAGTCACTTTTATTTTTTTATTTTTTACATCTTTATTGGAGAATAATTGCTTAACAGCGTTGTGTTAGTTTCTGCTGTATAATAAAGTGAATAAGCTATATGTATACATACATCCCCATACCCCTCCCTCTTGTGTCTCTCTCCCACCCTCCCTATCCCACCCCTCTAGGTGGTCACAAAGCACCGAGCTGATCTCCTTGTGCTACGCAGCTGCTTCCCACTAGCTATCTCTTTTATATTTGGTAGTGTATACATGTCAATGCTACTCTCTCACTTCATCCCAGCTTACCCTAACACCCCTCTGTGTCCTCAAGTGCATTCTCTACGTCTGTGTCATTATTCCTGTCCTGTCCCTAGGTTCATCAGAAGCTTTTTGAAAATTCCATACATATGTGTTAGCATATGGTATTTGTTTTTCTCTTTCTGACTTACTTTACTCTGTATGACAGACTCTAGGTCCATCCACCTCAGTACAAATAACTCAATTTCATTTCTTTTTATGGCTGAGTAATATTCCACTGTGTATATGTGCCACATCTCCTTTATCCATTCATCTGCTGAAGGACACTTAGGTTGCTTCCATGTCCTGGCTATTGTAAATAGAGCTGCAATGAACATTGTGGTGCAGGTCCCTTTTGAATTATGGTTTTCTCAGGGGATATGCACAGTAGTGGGATTGCTGGTTGTATGGTAGTTCTATTTTTGGTTTTTTAAGGAACCTCCATACTGTTATCCATAGTGGCTGTATCAATTTACATTCACACTAACAGTGCAAGAGCGTCCATTTTTCCACACACTCTCCAGCATTTTTGGTTTGTAGATTTTTTGATGATGGCCATTCTGAACGGTGTGTGTTGATACCTCATTGTAGTTTTGATTTGCATTTCTCTAATAATTAGTGATGTTGAGCATTCATTCATGTGTTTGCTGGCACTCTGTATATCTTCTTTGGAGAAATGTCTATTTAGGTCTTCTGTCCATTTTTGGATTGGGCTGTTTGTTTTTTTGATACTGAGTTGCATGTGTTGGTTGTATATTTTAGAGATTAATCCTTTGTAGGTTGCTTTGTATGCAAATATTTTCTCTCATTCTTAGGGTTGTCTTTTTGTCTTATTTATCGTTTCCTTTGCTGTGCAAAGCCTTTAAGTTTCATTAGGTCCCATTTGTTTATCTTTGTTTTTATTTCCATTACTCTAGGAGGTGGGTCAAAAAGGACATTGCTGTGATTTATATCACAGAGTATTCTGCCTATGTTTTCCTCTAAGAGTTTTATAGTGTCTGGCCTTACATTTAGGTCTTTAATCCATTTTGAGTTTATTTTTGTGTATGGGGTTAGGGAGTATTCTAATTTCATTCTTTTACATGTAGCTGTCCAGATTTCCCAGCTCCACTTATTGAAGAGGCTGTCTTTTCTCCATTCTATGTTCTTGCCTCCTTTGTTGTAAATTAGGTGACCATATGTGCATGGGTTTACCTCTGGGCTTTCTATCCTGTACCATTGATCTATATTTCTGTTTTTGTGCCAGTACCATACTGTCTTGATTACTGTAGTTTTGTAGTATAGTTAGAAGTCAGGGAGCCTGATTCCTCCAGCTCCGTTTTTCTTTCTCAAGATTGCTTTGGCTATTCAGGGTCTATTGTGTTTCCATACAAATTGTAAAATTTTTTTTCTAGTTCTGTGAAAAATGCCATTGGTAGTTTGATAGGAATTGCATTCAATCTGTGATTGCTTTGGGTGGTATAGTCATTTTCATAATGTTGATTCTTCGACTCCAAGAACGTGGTATATCTCCCCATCTGTTTGTATACTCTTTGATTTCTTTCATCAGTGTCTTATAGTTTTCTGCATAGAGGTCTTTTTTTCTCCTTAGGTAGGTTTATTCCTAGTTATTTTATTCTTTTTGTTGCAATAATAAATGGGAGTGCTTCCTTAACTTCTCTTTCAGATTTTTCATTGTTAGTGAATAAGAATGCAAGAGATTTCTGTGCATTAACTTTGTATCCTGCTACTTTACCAAATTCACTGATTAGCTCTAGTAGTTTTCTGGTAGCATCTTTGGGATTCTCTGTGTATAGTATCATGTAATCTGCAAACAGTGACAGTTTTACTTCTTCTTTTCTGATTTGGATTCTTTTTCTTTCTTTTTCTTCTCTGATTACTCTGGCTAAAACTTCCAAAATTATGTTGAATAATAGTGGTTAGAGTGGGCACCCTTGTCCTGTCCCTGATCTTAGAGGTTTCAGTTTTTCACCATTGAGAACAATGTTGGCTGTGGGTTTGTCATTTATGGCCTTTATTATGTTGAAGTAGGTTCCCTCTATGCCCACTTTCTGGAGAGTTTTTATCATAAATGGGTAATGAATTTTGTTGAAAGCTTTGAAGAAAGATATTGAAGAATCCTTGCATTCCTGGGATAAACCCCACTTGATCATGTTGTATGATCCTTTTAAGGTGCTGTTGGATTCTGTCTGCTAGTATTTTGTTGAGGTTTTCTGCATCTATTTTCATCATTGGTATTGGCCTGTAGTTTTCTTTTTATGTGACATGTTTGTCTGGTGTTTGTATCAGGGTGATGGTGGCCTCGTAGAATGAGTTTGGGAGTGTTTCTCCCTCTGCTATATTTTAGAAGTTTGAGAAGGATGGGTGTTAGCTCTTCTCTAAATGTTTGATAGAATTCGCCTGTGAAGCCATCTGGTCTTGGTCTTTTGTTTGTTGGAAGATTTTTAATCACAGTTTCAATTTCAGTGCTTGTGATTAGTCTCTTTATATTTTGTGTTTCCTCCTGGTTCAGTCTCGGAACGTTGTGCTTTTCTAAGAATTAGTCCATTTCTTCCAGGTGACCCATTTTACTTTTCTAAAAATTAGTCCATTTCTTCCAGGTGACCCATTTTATTGTCATATAGTTGCTTGTAGTAATCTCTCATGATCCTTTGTATTTCTGTAGTGTCAGTTGTTACTTCTCCTTTTTCCTTTCTAATTCTGATGATTTAAGTCTTCTGCCTTCTTTTCTTGATGAGTCTGGCTAATGGTTTATCAATTTTGTTTATCTTCTCAAAGAACCAGCTTTTAGGTTTATTGATCTTTCCTATTGTTTCCTTCATTTCTTTTTCATTTATTTCTGATCTGGTCTTTATGATTTCTTTCCTTCCGCTAACTTTGGGATTTCTTTTGTTCTTCTTTCTCTAATTGCTTTAGGTGTAAGGTTAGGTTGTTTATTTGAGATGTTTCTTGTTTCTTGAGGTAGGATTGTATTGGTATAAACTTCCCTCTTAGAACTGCTTTTGCTGCATCCCATAGGTTTTGGGTCGTCGTGTTTTCATTGTCATTTGTTTCTAGGAATTTTTTGATTTCTGCTTTGATTTCTTCAGTGATCTCTTGGTTATGTAGTAGCATATTGTTTAGCCTCCATGTGTTTGTATTTTTTACAGATTTTTTCCTGTAACTGATATCTAGTCTCATAGCCTTGTGGTCGGAAAAGATACTTGATATGATTTCAGTTTTCTTAAATTTACCAAGGCTTCATTTGTGACCCAGGATATGATCTATCCTGGAGAATGTTCCATGTGCACTTGAGAAGAAACTGTATTCTGTCGTATTTGGATAGAATGTCCTAAAAATATCAACTAAGTCCTTCTGGTCTAATGTGTCATTTAAAGCCTGTGTTTCCTTATTTATTTTCATTTTGGATGATCTGTCCATTGGTGAAAGTGGGGTGCTAAAGTCCCCTACTATGATTGTGTTACTGTCGATTTCCCCTTTTATGGCTGTTAGCGTTTGCCTTATGTATTGAGGTGCTGCTATGTTGGGTGCATAAATATTTACAATTGTTATATCTTCTTCTTGCATTGATCCTTTGATCATTACATAGTGTCCTTCTTTGTCTCTTGTAATAGTCTTTATTTTAAAGTCTATTTTGTCTGATATGAGTATTGCTACTCCAGCTTTCTTTTGATTTCCATTTGCATGGAATATTTTTTCCATCCCCTCACTTTCAGTCTGTATGTGTCCCTGGGTCTGAAGTGCATCTGTTGTAGACAGCATATATAAGGGTCTAGTTTTCATATCCATTCAGCCAGTCTGTGTCTTTTGCTTTGAGCATTTAATCCATTTTCATTTAAGGTAATTATCGATATGTATGTTCCTGTTACCATTTTCTTGATTGTTTTGTGTTTGTATTTTTAGGTCCTTTTCTTCTCGGGTGTTTCCTGCCTAGAGAAGTTCCTTTAGCATTTGTTGTAAAGCTGGTTCGGTGATGCTGAATTCTCTTAACTTTTGCTTGTCTGTAAAGGTTTTAATTTCTCTGTCAAATCTGAATGAGATCCTTGCTGGGTAGAGTAATCTTGGTTCTTGGTTTTTCTCTTTCATCACGTTAAATATGTCCTGCCACTCCCTTCTGGCTTGCAGAGTTTCTGCTGAAAGATCAGCTGTTAACCTTATGGGGATTCCCTCATATGTCATTTGTTGCTTTTCCCTTGCTGCTTTTAATATTTTTTCTTTTGTGTTTAATTTTTTATAGTTTGATTAATATGTGTCTTGGCATGTTTCTCCTTGTATGGGACTCTCTGCACTACCTGGACTTAACTGTTTCCTTTCCCATGTTAGGGAAGTTTTCGACTATAATCTCTTCAAATATTTTCTCAGACCGTTTCTTTCTCTCTTCTTCTTCTGGGACCCCTATAATTCGAATGTTGGTGCATTTAATGTTTTCTCAGAGGTCTCTGAGACTGTCCTCAGTTCTTTTCATTCTTTTTTCTTTATTCTTTTTTGCAGTAGTTTTTTCCACTATTTTATCTTCCAGGTCACTTATCCATTCTTCTGCCTCAGTTATTCTGCTATTGATTCCTTCTAAAGAATTTTTAATTTCATTTACTGTGCTGTTCATCATTGTTTGTTCGCTCTATAGTTCTTCTAGATCCTTGTTAAACATTTCTTGTATTTTCTCCATTCTGTTTCCAAGATTTTGGATCATGTTTACTATCATTACTCTGAATTCTTTTTCCAGTAGACTGCCTATTTCCTCTTCATTTGTTTGGTCTGGTGGGTTTTTACCTTGCTCCTTTATCTGCTGTGTATTTCTCTGTCTTCTCATTTTGTATAACTTACTGTGTCTTGGGTCTCCTTTTTGCAGTCTGCAGGTTTGTAGTTCCTGTTGTTTTTGGTGTTTGCCCCCAGTGGGTGAGGTTGGTTCAGTGGCTTGTGTAGGCTTCTTGGTGGAGGGGACTAGTGCCTGTGTTCTGGTGTGTGGGGCTCGATCTAGTCCCTCTTGTGGGCAGGCCACGTCTGGTGGTGTGTTTTAGGGTGTCTGTGAACTTAGTATGACTTTAGGCAGCCTCTCTGATAATGGGTGAGGTTGTGTTCCTGTCTTGCTAGTTGTCTGGCATGGGGTGTCTAGCACTGGAGGTTGCTGGCCATTAGGTGGAGCTGGGTATTAGTGCTGAGTTGGAGATCTCTGGAGAGCTCTCACCATTTAATATTACATGGGGCCAGGAGCTCTCTGGTGGTCCATCGTCCTGGACTCAGCTTTCCTACCTCGGAGGCTCAGGCCTGCCACCCGTCTGGAGCACCAAGACCCTGCCTACATCATGGCTTGGAAGAAAAGGAAGAAAAAAAAAGAAGGATCAGACAGAACCCCAAAACAGATGGTAAAAGCAAAATTAAACAGACAAAATCACACAAAGAAACACACACTCACAAAAAGAGAAAAAAAAAGGAAGAGAGCAACCAAACCAATAAACAAACCCACAAATGAAAACAATCACTGAAAACTAAACTAAGATAAACATAAAACTGAAAACAAATAAATGCAGAAAGCAAACCCCAAGTCCAGAGTGCCCCCAATGTCCACCAACTAATTCCAGGGGCACAGAATGCAGCAAAGAAGCATGGAAATGGATGTGAAAGGGGTGTTATGAAGAAAGATGTTAGAATCATAGCCTCTGGTGACAGAGTACTGAAAGTGTCACTGGGAACACGTTGCATGCCTTGCAACACTGGTGAGGGTCCAGGCAGATAAACAAAGCCCATGCCAGGTCATTAAATGGAGGGAATTTAATACAGAGAAATATTTACAAAGCAGTTGTAGAGCTGAAAAGACAAACAGGAGAAAAGAGACAGCCCAGAGATGAGAAAAACAGAAAGCTGGGACCATTCCTAGGGCTGGGGGAACTGAGGGAGCAGGTGGGTTCCCCGAAACCACTTGGCAAGAACGGGGACCACAGTGGATGGTGTGTGCTGGGAGCTGGGAAGGGGCAGCTGTTGCTGATTGGCAGAAGTTAAACCCACATGGCTTGTGTAGCCACGGCAGGAGATGCAGCCTGAAGCAAGTAGAGAAAAGCAAAAACACCAGCCTTCTCCCCACTTCTCACTTTCCAAATGTCAAGCCAGTTGCTCCCATTGACTGAACCTGACTGGAAACTGGTTGGTCCTGGAAACTGTGAAATGTATTTTGCAGGAATCAGCACCTGAGACAGGAGCAGAGCAAGGGAAGGTCGAGGAGGACGAAAAGGATAGTGACGGACACAGGGTGGAAGAAACGAGGTCCCCCAAGGACACAGAAGCACAGTATTTTGGGAGAGATACCTCTCATACCCGATTGCAAGTATGACTTGCTAACACAGTATTTTATGAAGAGATTCATTGAACCTATCTTGTCTAATCTATATGTCAGCTTCTTTACTGTAACATATGGGTAGGATCAGTCCAATAAATTATCAATATGGAACCATGTGTAGAAAGGTTCAGTAAGAAGGGAAGGGAGTTTAGAAAAAAGGTTTTTGAAGAAAGAACTGAATATAATTTAATCCCTATACTGACATGGGAGATACACGTCGCTAATCAGTTATCCACTTATCCACAATGCTGAAAACCAAAGTATCTATAAAGCAAAATATTTTTGGAAGTTTGGTTCCAAAACTTGAATGAAGCTAATTATGGTTTTTGTTTTATGCATTTTGCTGAGGAAATATTGATGTGCTTGGTTATAGGGTGAACCACCAAATTCCATTGGTACTGTTAATTTACATATGTATATGCACATATTATATTTTAAAGTACAAAATTGTGACTCGTAAAATACATTTTTCCCAAGGATTTTGGATACAAAATTAGGGACTATATTTGTGTCTTACACACCATTTAATTTTCTGTTCTAACTCTTTAAAGAAATGGCGAGAAAACACTTTATGAAAGAACAATCTCTGATGTATTCTGCTTGATTTCTTGATTTCTCGATTCCTCTCTCCTCTCTCTCTCACTCTCCCTCTCCCTCTCTCTCGGCTCTATTGGTGTCACCTGCTTAACCGTACTAGCAATCTCTCATGTTCACCTGCATTAGAAGAGCATTGCCTTATTTTTAAAAACACCTTCTATTATTTGTAAAATAAGTTGTTTTTACTTTAGATCGTGTTCCTGCTAAAATTGACATTTAAGTACAGTACAGTCTTGCTACTGATTGCTAAGAATAGCTTGCTTCTTTTAAAACACTCACTAAAATCATGACTGTCTGATTCCCCTTTTTTTCTGGAACTATTTTTGCCACATTCCTGCTTTCTTTTCCTCTCATGTGAATTGGCTGTCTTGAAGACTTTCTGTTCCAATCACTGTTCTGTCATGGCACTGGTTCAGGGAGGAACTTAGGGAGAAACAGTTCCTTTTGCAAGATTGTATATAAGCAGGACTCCCAATAATGTTTGTATGGTATTTTTTAACACCTTTCTCCATCGCAGCTTAGGGGTTGTCTTTTGTGTCCTCACTTACTCATTATTTCCATCTACAAAATATCCACCTCTAAGCACTCTATCAGAAGAAAATTCAGGTTAAAAAAAAAGACATCATGTAAAATACAACTCTAGTATTTACAGTCTCATCGATGCTTTATGACCCTTGTGTTATTTTTCTTTGTGTTTGCCTCTTTCCTCTTCCCTCCTCCTCTCACAGTGGGTAGATGCTGTTATGATTCTGAATTTAGTGCCATTTCCTGTGATCATGTTTGTCTGAATGATAACCATGCAGTTAAAGTGATTACGATCACCACATCCACACTTGTAAACCTCACTTTTGGTTCCTTCTCCTCCTTAAGCTTTATCTTCTGTTCCTTGACCAGGTGAACTGCTCAATTCCCATTATTTTTTTGGTAGTAGCTTCTTGTCTTTGTTTGTTTTTTTTAACAGACATGCTATCTCCTCTGCCCAAAATCCACTCACCTCATCCCAAAGATTGTATGGTCATATCGAGGCTAGTGTAGGTGTTGTGTTATTTCGAGAATCAGCAAATCTGCGGTTGGAAATATTCTGTACTGTACAGTACACCTCTATACACATAGAGCGCATTGAGCTGATGACTGAGGTCTGACCAAGGGGGCAGGGCCATTTCAGAATCGACACTTCATTTCTAATAAATTATTTAATTGCGTTTTACCTTTTCAGATGATGGTAATGAATATTAAAGGGGTTCTGTAACCTACTCAAGTTTTCAAATCTAACAAGAAACAGAATCAGACGCTGGAAGCCACTGACTTTTGACGTCTCGTATTTAGCAGGTTGAAAAAGGGCAGAGGAGAATCATCTGATGAGGATCAATTAGAAATTGGTTTTCAATGCAAAACAGTCTATATTTGTATTGTCATCTCATTTAGCTCTGTGCTGCTATTTTTCTAGATTCTCCGTGTGCCTTATTCTCATTAGATTATCCCACTGATGCCACAATTTTCATGCTACTGAGGCAGGTGTGTTGATTCTCACCTCAGTTAGTTGTTAAGAGACATTCAATTTTTTATAAATCTGCTTATTGCCTGATTCCATTTATATATTCAGACATTCATTCATGAAACAAGTAATTATTTTACAAATCAGACAAGGTGTTGTTCTAAGAGCTGTAGATACAGAAGTAAACAAGACAGGTAAAACCTTTGTTCTCATGCTACTTTTTCTGGCAGTCCTGACACAGATAAAGACAAGACAGACACTATTTTAGAGTCAGAGTTCAATAATATGCACATGAATTTTCCTCCTTTATCCACTTTTTCTGCACTCTTGGAACTAGATTAATAGAAATTCAATTTGTCACACAGAGGAGGTTACAGCAATTTCTTAATTTGAACATACTTTGTCATTTTGTGTGTTTGTTGTTTTTTAGGTCCTGGGACTGCCATAACTGTTTATGCTCAGTTTTATTCATATAATGAACTTCAATGGTTTTTTTAAATGATTAAAAACCTGGGAGAGACCAAGATGTATATGCAGTATAGGCTGCAGTTTTGAAATTAGATGAAAGAGGCACTGGGGGAATGGAAGGGTATGTCTGAGATCAGTACATTATTATTTATAAAATACTTAGGGGAGGCATGGCTCATAGTAAGTATTTGTTGGAGTTTGTTACATAAATACATACATGCATGAATGCAAATTACTGAGAAAATTAGGCTCAACACATACTTCTCAGGGAAAGTTTGCAAAAAATATTATGCAAATAATAGAGCATTTTTCCCTTCCCGTTACATGGTACAATAAGCACACAAAATCTCAGAAACATTCATTCCAATAGTTCTTTTAGCAAATAGAGTCCATATTGGTATTTTTCTGCACTAATGGGAAACATCTTTTCTACAGAAGTGTGTGATTTCCAGCATCTGTGAATTTTTATCACCATTAATAGTGATGCCTTAGACAGAAATTGGCAATGAACTTTTGATATCAGAAGTGATTAGAAATACTCCTTTAAGTAACCACCACAGGAGATAATTTACGAGTGTATTGAGGTTCAGAGACTTAATATATTTGAACATCACTGATTTAGGAAAAACCTGTTCTTCATCTTTGGAAAATTAAAAATTTTCCCCATCACTGTTACATTTCCTCATCACTGTTTCTCGTAGAGTTTTAACCATGCATATTAATTATAACTTTTAGCCAGAGTAACTAATTTCTATTACCCAGAGAAAACTACTAGGTAGATAATTAGCAAATGTCTATTATACAAAGCATTCTATAAGACCAGAGGAACTCACGAGCACACATCACTCAACTTTCTACTGTCATACATATGCATTTGACATCTTAAAGTGACAAAAATAAACACATTTGTTAACATAATGTATTTATTTTAAAAATACGTATATGCCTTGCACTGTCTTCAAGTTATTTTACAACTCTGTAAGTTATGGAAAACTGATAGGATATTGTCAAACTCTAGCTATTCTCAACAATAAACACAGTATGATTCCCCATTTGAGGTGTTATTTCAGGAGATTATCAGAATGGCTTTGGTTCTAGTTTGTTTCGGTTTTTTAATATTTTTAAGCATTATCTATACTTTTATAATGAACATTATGGTTTTATAAATAAACATTTGTTTTAATAAAGTTAAAATCCATTTAGAGGAAATGTCAGTAACATCAAATATTAATGCACATTTAATGTATTTAAGGAGAAAAATGAAAACAGAAATAGCTTGGAGTCACTAATTATAACTGACACAACAGGTCAAATGGGAAGGAAAATCATTTATCTGAAACTATAGTTGGTCCAGTCAGAACTAACATGTTATCATAAAAGATATTTCTTTCCTTGTATAAAAAACATATACATATTGACCATGCAAGCCGTCCTGATTGATTATCTGTGCCTTTCAATTACTTTTTAATTTCAGTAAAATTTGAAAACAATGGAGGGAGAGGATTACAATCTAAAAATTACAATCTAAAATAATAGAAATGCACCTTGCATTTTTCCCATTTCAAAAAATTAGATGTCAAATTTTACTGTTGGAAAGTTGCTAATATTTTAAACATAACTGCAATCTTAATATATGCTTTTTCATTATTGTTAATGTTAATGTATTGTTAATGTTTTAATATAATTTAAAACAAGTGTGAAGTTACTATTAGAATTCAGAGTAAATTTATTAGATTGTATTTTTAAAATATCTTTAATATTTATATCTGTACAAAATAAAGGAAAATAGAATGAAATAAAATTGCAAACAAAAAAAAGAAAATATGCATGCAACAGTGGTCATATTAGGATGAAATATCACACAGCATAAGGGAAATCATAAAGGCAGGACTAAAAAAGATGGAGATTAACAATCAAGAAGACATTTAGGTAAGAAGAGAAGTTAAAGAAAATATGTGATTAATGGATTAGATCTGTTAGTGATTCCAAATAATGACTTCTCCTGCTTTAAATTTAACATTTGATTAGGTTTAAATATATGTTAGTAATGGTACTTTTTGAATATATTTTCATTTTTGATTTGACCAGAACTGAAGAATGTACTAAAATTTTAATTAAAGTTGACATAAAATGAAACTTTTCTGACTAGATAAAATTTGTTAGATTTCTCAAAATGCTTTAGATAACATGAGTAAAAATTATGTATATGAAGCAATGAAACAATATTCAACACTTAGAGAAAACAGTGGAGCAAGACAGTGCAAAGACTTCAAGTAGATAAGTGCTTTTTGCTTTGACCAGAGCCTTTTAACATACATGCTTATCTCATATAGTCTCAGAATTTAATGGCTTACTGCAATAATGATTTTATTATTTCCATGTTTCTGTGGGTTGTTTGGGCAGGGCTCAGCCAAGATAGCTCTCGTGTCTGTTCCATATGATGTTAGCTGGGTCATCCATGGGGTTGCTATTTGGACAGACGTATCCATGATGTCACCAGTCATATGTCTGCCCACCAGCTGGGATGGCTGCAAGCTTGAGGCTTGCCTCTCTTTGGTCTTTATTCTCAAAGACTTTTTTCCCTTCATGGTCATTCACCTTCCATGGCCCCTCTTACCATGTGACCTCTCTAGCATGATAGTCCAGACTGCTTTACATGGTGGCTTAGTTCTTCACAAGACAGAAAGAGCCTCAAGGCCTCTTAACTTGGTTAGGGAACTTGAGAAACATCATATCTACCACATTCTATTGTTTAAAGCAAGTAACAGGTCAGTTCAGATTCAAAGTGGAAGGGGACAACACAAGGGCATGAATACAATAAGATGATATTCTTTGGGGGAAGTTCATATTGTAACAACCTGCTACATACATTAATCAGTTATCAACTTAGTCATGTGTCAGTAAGTGTGAAAACTGAAGTTGAACATCTGCTGTTGCCCTTCAATGTTAGGTGCAGGAGATGCAAAGATAGTAAAACATACTCCAAACCTGATATCCATAGTGTTATGAATTCTGATTCTCTGTAGGATTTAATTCAACCAAAAAGGACTTTTTCACGAGATTGGTTTGGTTCAGGAAAAAAACAAAATCTGGAAATGAGAAGATAGCTCAAACATATCTACTAAATTGTGAGTACTGAAAATCATAAATTTTGAATGTTAGAATGGATGTTTCATCATATAAATAAACTCTTTCTATTTTTTTAAAAAATCAGCCTTAGATCTTCAAAGGCAAGCGTGGAGGAAGTTAAACGGGAAAGTACCCCTAGGCTCAGTAATAATACTTCTGGAGTCTGTGCAGTTCATTTGTTTACATCTCTACTTAAAATTTTATTTATATAAAAGTTCTGCTCTAAAAGATAAAATTATGAAAATCACTGACTTAAATCTAATCCTTTCACTCTAGAACTGCTGCAACTAAAACCTGGAAAATTGACCTTTTTTGGATCACATACTGGTTAGTTATTTAAATGTGTTTGGAGGTCTTGTCTTCTGATTCCGCATTAGCATTTTTCCCATGAATCTACATGAAACTAGGATCCCTTTCCTGTAGCACTAGCTACCGTGGCTTCAGTTGAGCCTAGCAAAGTCTCTGTACTGTATAACCAGAGTCTGGGGCGCCACATGCATCCTACGATCCCTGAGTTCCTTTGAGTTGTATCATGTGCCATTTGTGGTGTTTGTCTTATTTCATCACTGGACCATTAGTGCCCAACATGGGACAGAAGCTACTCTTTTGGAAGTGGAACAAGTATTTTTTGCATCCACTTTGGAAGTGGGAAGCATCTTATTTTGGGGGAACAATGATCAGCATTCAGTGGAACAGGATGGTCAATGACAGGATAATCATGGAAATTATATCTTGGGACTACAGAATCATGGAGTAGAGGATCTACTGAAATATAGAAATCCAACACAGTAAATTTGCTTAAAATCTCAACTATTGAAACAGAAGAACCAACAAATACCATGTCTACGAGAAGACAGATTAGTCCCTTTCAAACCATGTTATGCCTCCAGGAAGGAAACAGAGCAAGAGGACACTGAAAGGTTATTTCAGAACTTTACTTGGTGCCTGACTGAAGACTCCTATGTCTTTAATAAGAAAGGAGCCACTGTAACTCCACTTATGCTGGTCGTTGTAACCTGAACTAACTGCATTGTTGTCACTGCCAGCATGTAGATAAATTTAATAGTGGCAGCCACTAAAGACACTGCTTGCATCTCACTGCAAATTTCCCAAGCACAGCTCACCGAGATGGATGACTGCTGTACACAATTGTATAGACATTAATTTGGAAACACTTTCGTATTTCCAAGACGGCATCTAGTGTTCATACACACCAACAGGGCCATTCTTAACCATACTTTTGCTCATGCTTGTCTATGTTTGCACTGTATTCCAGCTCTGAAATTATGGGACCCTGGTCCACTTCTTATTCATGCGCAGCCACTCTCCTATATTTCCTGGAATTTTCTTTGGTGCTAGAATAGTGAATCCTAGGTGCTTGCTGAGCTCTTCAATCAGGGCAAAGGACAAATAGTCTGACATTTCCAGAGGGGCATGACAGATCTCTGCTGGAAGTATGTGCATATAACCCTGGAAGCAGGTAGGTGTTAACATGTGAGTAACTTTTCCCTTTTTTGTATTTCAGGTTCGGTTAGGCTGACCTAATCAGTCCTTTATTACTCTTGTAGGCAGTACTCCGAAGTAAAACCTTGCCATCCTCTGGCTACTAATTTTTGTGCCTTGTAAGGATATTTGTCTGTCTGCTAAGCTTAATGTAAAGTAAAAATTGGCAAAATTTTAGAAACATATTAATTGTTGCCCACATTCCCCTCCACAATCATTTCTTTTTATTTTTTCTTTGTAACTGACATTTTGTTACTAGTAAAGCATCAGAAAGTTGTTGATTATATTTTCTGTCAAAAAGTTGGAGTACAGATGTTGGATATTTCTGATTAAAAGTGGATTCATCTGCTTTAGAAACAAACTAAAAATTAACTTGACATTCTCTAAGGAAAACAAAATAATTCAGGACTCTTGACTGAAGTTTGGCCATTCTTTCCGGGACAGCTAGATTTAGAATAAGGAAGCACTTCCAGGCTTGGATTATACATTTCCTAGTAACATTCTGAGGTCTATTTTAGTAAAGGAGCCAGATGAATGTTAGCACCTCAACTGTGGATGCCAAGCTACACGACTTGCTTATTCACTGTTTTTCAAGTCTGTTGTCTCTTTCACTGTGTGGCTTTGCTTCACTGTCTGAATCAAAATTTTATCATACTTCATACTTGTACAGCTTTTCAAATCCTCCTTCTTTGTTTTATATTGCTCCGTCTGACAAACTCTTCTACACGTGAGTGGTCTTATTGTTAGACTCCTGTGATAGAATTAAAATACTACCTTGCAAAGATTTTTGTTTTCTTTTTGTGTTTGGCAATTGGTAGGCATTCAGCAATCATTTCTTAAATCAAGAAACCACTTTTGGCTTGAAAGATTTTCAAAGCAAATGTTGATGCTTGTTAATGTAATAGTTGGGTAAACTCTTAATCATTTAAGAATAGAATATCTTTAAAATAGCGATTTATTTTTACAACGTTGATTTTTAACCCATTCAGATATCAGTTTCACTTTTTCATGAAAGCTGTTCCTACTTTGTATCCATAAAAATCTTATGATTTTTATACAAGAGAAAATATGATTCTGTTCTCTCTAGAGTGTTGAAGAGGAAGTGTGAAAATCACTCAGACTAAGTAATGGTAGTTTCAAAACATTTAGCCATTATTTTAAAGGCAGGACCAAGTAAAGAGCAAGGATGTGATACTTTTCTTGGATGCCTCCACATTTTCATCAATTTCTCATAGTTTTCCATAGTGGAATAGCAACACCCAACATTCACTTTCTTCTCATGTTAATTACTGGGAACAGAAAGAGAATTAACTACACTTAAAGGACCTGGGAGAAAGTAGAGGCATACCTCAGAGATAGTGCAAGTCCTGACCACCTCAATAAAGCAAATATCAAAATAAAGTGATTCACATGAATTTTTTGGTTTTCCAGTGCATATGAAAGTTATGTTGACACTATACTGTAGTCTATTGAGTGTGCAATAGCATTATGTCTAAAGCAACAATGAATATACCTTAATTAAAAAATACTTTATTGCTAAAAATTGCTAACCATCATCTGAGCTTCCAGTGAGTCATAATCTTTCAGCTGCTGGAGGGTCTTGCCTCGATGTTGACAGCTGCTGACTGATCAGAGTCGTGGTTGCTGAAGGCTGGGGTCACCGTGGCAGTTTCTTAAAATAAGACAGCAGTGAAGTTTGCCACATCAATTGATTCTTCCTTTTACAAACAATTTCTCTGCAGCATGCAATGCTACTTGATAGCACTTTACCCACAGTAGAACTTCTTTCAAAATTGGAGTCAGTCTTCTCAAAACCTGCAGCTGGTTTATAAACTAAGTTTTTATAATATTCTAAATCCTTTGTTGTCATCTCAACAATCTTCACCGCATCTTCACCAGGAGTAGATTTCATCTCAAGAAACCACTTTCTTTGCTCATCCATAAGAAGCAACTCCTTATCCATTCAAGTTTTAACAGGAGATTGCAGCAATTCAGTCACATCTTCAGGCTCCATTTCTAATTCTAGTTCTTTTGCTGTTTCCACCACATCTGCCATTACTTCCTCCACTGAAGTCTTGAACCTCCAAATCATCCACGAGGGTGGAAACCGTTTTATTCCAAGCTCCTATTAATGTTGATATTTTCATTTCTTCTCATTAGTCATGAATGTTCTTAATGCCATTTAGAATGGTGAATCCTTTCCAGAAGGTTTTTAATTTACTTTGCTCAGTTCCATCAGAGGAGTCACTGTCTATGGCAGCCAAGGCCTCGTGAAATATATTTCTTAAACAATAAGACTTGAAAGTCAAAATTACTCCTTGAACCCTGGGCTGCAGAATGGATGTTGTGTTGTGCTACGTTTTCAGGCATGAAAACAACGTTAATCTCGTTGTGCATCTTCTTCAGCGCTCTTGGGTGACAGGTGAATTGTCAGTGATCAGGAATATTTTGAAAGGAACCTTTTTTTCTGAGCAGTTGTCTCAACAGTGGGCTTAAAATATTCAGTAAACCATGTTGTAAACAGATGTGCTGTCATCCAGGCTTTTTTGGTCCCATTTATAGAGCACAGGCAGAGCAGATTTAGCATAATTCTGAAGGGTCCTAGAATTTTCAGAATGATAAATGAGCACTGGCTTCAACTTCAAGTCACCAGCTGCATTAGCCCCTAACAAGAGAGTCAGCCTGTCCTTTGAAGTTTTGAAGCCAGGCACTGACGTCTCTCCAGCTATGAAAGTCCTAGATGGCATCTTTTTCCAATATAAGGCTGTTTCATCTACATTGAAAGTCTGTTGTTGAGTGTAGCCACCTTATTAATTATCTTAGCTAGATCTTCTGGATAACTTGCCTCTGCTTCTACATCAGCACTTGTTGCTTCACTTGGCACTTGTATGTTGTAGCGACAGCTTCTTTCCTTAAGCCTCATAAATTAATCTCCACTAGCTTCAAATTTTCTTCTGCAGCTTCCTCCCTCTCTCAGCCTTCGTAGAACTGGAGAGAGTTAGGGCCTTACTCTGGACTAGGGTTTGATTTAAGGGAATGTTGAAGCTGGTTACAAACCTTAAATTTGTAAAAAAAACAAAAAAACAAAAAACCCCACAGTATCTACGAAGTGCAATAAAGCAAAGTGAAATTATAGGAGGTATGCCTGTAAACAGAATACAGGCCATTTCTATTCCTTTTATTTTTCTAGTTTTCAACCCTTGAAGGAATCTATAACCAGGAAAAAATCATATTAAACAAGTAAATTACAAAACTTCATATATATGATGTAAAAATTCTCCACTATCTTAAGGGAACAGGATACAATCAAATTCCTTAATATAACAAAGTTTTTCTCAACCAAGACATGTTATATTTTCTACTTTATGTCACGTAGCAGACTTATAGTACCTAAATTCTTATACACACCTCTCTGATGTTGTTGACAAAATGTGCTATAATTTTCTAACCTTTTCAGTAGACATAGATCTTAAAATAAGATGTAATATATATTCGTATCATTCTACCCCTAGTGCCTGTTGGAACACTGTAAACATAATATTCATATGTAGTGAATAGCAAATATTCTTTAAGTGTTACAGCCAAATTATAATATTACTTCCATCTTTGCACTTAATCTTTTTGGTCAAAGATTTCTCACCTCTCTTACCACATACATACCCACAAACATGCTCACATATAAACACGCATGCACACACAAATAGAAGAAGGAGGGAAAGGTAAGATTTCCACCATGAAATCTAACTTCAAACAAATCCAAATAAATTCTAACAACGACCACCCAGCTCGGTGCCAATATCCTCTTCAAGTGAATTATTTTATATATGAAAGTATCATAAAATTCACAAATAGATATTAGTGTATACAGACAGATATTTTTAAAAATTAAATTATGCTTCTTAGGAGACAGAAGGCATGAAATCAGGGAAATTAGGAAACAAAGCATATAACTGAAAGCTTGCTAAGACTTTAAAAACGACCTTAAGTTGTACAAAATTATGGTAAGAACTTGGTTTAATTATTTGTCTAAATCTGGGTTTCACCTCCATAAGAACAATCAGATAGTTCATAGTCAATTATGCATGTAGTATGTATAGTACATAAATGTGCAAATATATGTAATTACTATGTAATAATATCCAATGCATCGGTGGCTATTTATGTATCTAAAACCAAATAAAGACTCAAAATTACCAGGATAGTTGAAGCAAAATCACATATATTCTCTTACAATTATGCTAAGCGACTCTCCACATTTTTATCTATTACAGGTTGACAAAACTTAGTGAGAGTTCAGCCATTGCTGTCTAGTTGACTTGGAGCGTATTTCTTTGACAAAACTGTGGCTTCAACTATGAAATTTAAGAAATAATGCTATTAATAACATAGGGTAAATGAAGATTATAAAGGTAAATCACGCAAAATATCTAACACAAAACTGGCATAAACCCCAAAATAATTTTACTATTTTACAGATAGTTATTAAATATAATATATATAATAAATTATAGACCACCTCTCGACTAAAGAATTAAAGAATGAATTATAAAATTTTAACAATAATCCTTTATGTGAATCTTTTTTCTCAGCTTCATTTCAGGCTAGTGGAGCTTGGAAATGTGTAAATTGACACTCATCACTGGATGAGTGCTTAGCCCAAAAGTAAAAAGGTACGTTTTTGAGGGGTTTCCCTGGTGGCGCAGTGGTTGAGAGTCCGCCTGCCAATGCAGGGGACGCGGGTTCGTGCCCTGGGATCCCGCATGCAGCGGAGCGGCTGGGCCCGTGAGCCATGGCCGCTGAGCTTGTGCGTCCGGAGCCTGTGCTCCGCAACGGGAGAGGCCGCAGCGGTGAGAGGCCCGCGTACAGCAAAAAAAAAAAATGAAAATGAACAAAAGGTACGTTCTTGAAACTGACAGGGTTTTACCGAGTTGAATAATCTCCTGTTTGGGTACTGATTCTTACTATTCTTAGAGAATCCTTTTACTTCCCCTGTCTTTTTCTCTATGCCTTTTTCATTAACAGATTTTGACTATAGAGCTTTTCAATGTAGATACTTTTGCCTAAAGGCCCAAAAAGAGGCTCAGCGCCATTTTAATGACACTTAGTAAAAAAATACTTGTGCTTTAGATTTCTAAAAGTGACCAATTTGTCACCTTTGGTGTGTTGAGTGATAACCCAGAGGCTCTCCAACAGCTCACCACAGAGACACTGTTTCCAGCTACGTGGGGGAAGCCAAGCCACAGCTGCAGCCAGAGCAAGCTCTCTGCAGCTCTTCTGTGAAAAGTTTACGCTTTGCTCAATCCTCAGCTGATGGGGCTCATCAGTTAGAAGAGATGTATGTTAAGGGCCGACACTGAGAAATTTTGAAACAAATTGTACGTTCTCTTCACTCTGGTTTTATAAACCTCTCCCAACCCTAAACAATCAGAGAATGCCAATGTTTTATCCAAAATATATGTTGCCTGTTAGATCACTATTATTTGAATGCTTCTTTCTCTCTGTAGACATCTCACTTTATAAAATAGCTATTAGGCAGAGTCGAGTGCTAAGAAAGATCTAGATAGGTCCCAAAATTTCACATTGTTTTCTTTCTTTCACTTGAGTCTGAGTAAGCGATTCCTAAACCAGATGCAGAATTGACTGCCGCTGTGGTTTTATTGTTTGTTTATCCTTTTATTTCTTTTGAGGGGAAACAGTACTCTTGGCACTTTTAAGTGTTAAGAAAATTAACACTTTCTTGTGTAATGTCTCTGGTCAATATCTATGATTGAATTTGTAATTGTCAGTTAAAATTGTAACAGTAAAGTGATACCATACTTGTAAAAACAACAGTGCAGTTTTTATAAAGATATTGGGTAACATGTCAGAGGTCAAATTAAAATAATATGTTGAACAAGAACTGAAAATCAGATTCTCACCAATGGCAAATATTTCTCACTTGATTGGAGCTACAAGGTGATCATCTCTACTTCTTCGAGAAGGCCAGAGCAAGACCTGTTAAAGAACAACCCTAATTAATTCTTAGAAAACTTTCATCAGTGGAAATGAATGACCAATAAGAGGCCAGCTACTCAATTTTAAATGGTGTCAGGATCTAGGACAAGATTATTCAGAGGTGGGAGAAATTTAAATGATTTCCTATTGCTAGGTATACTTGTGTGACCTTCACTTTAAAGAAGGTATTGCACAGAGAATTTCTGGTGTATTAATAAATTTCTGCATCAGTAAAACAGTAAAATACCAAAATACTTCACTAGAGGGACTTCCCTGGTGGTCCAGTGGTTAATACTTTGTGCTTCCACTGCAGGGGCACATGATTGATCCCTGGTTGGGGAACTAAGATCCTGCATGCTGTGTGGCCAAAACAAAAACAAAAACAAAATAATTCACTAGGATTAAATATAGTCATCCTCATGGAAGCAACCTAAGTGTCCATCAACAGATGAATGGATAAAGAAGATGTGGCACATATATACAATGGAATATAACTCAGCCATAAAAAGAAACGAAATTGAGTTATTTTTAGTGAGGTGGATGGACCTAGAGTCTGTCATACAGAGTGAAGTAAGTCAGAAAGAGAAAAACAAATACCGTATGCTAACACATATACATGGAATCTAAGGGGAAAAAATGGTCATGAAGAATCTAGGGGCAAGACGGGAATAAAGACACAGACCTACTAGAGAATGGACTTGAGGATATGGGGAGGGGGAAGGGTAAGCTGTGACAAAGTGAGAGAGTGTCATGGACATATATACACTACCAAGCGTAAAATAGATAGCTAGTGGGAAGCAGTCGCATAGCACAGGGAGATCAGCTCGGTGCTTTGTGACCACCTAGAGGGGTTGGATAGGGAGGGTGGGAGGGAGGGAGACGCAAGAGGGAAGAGATATGGGAACATATGTATAACTGATTCACTTTGTTATAAAGCAGAACTAACACACCATTGTAAAGCAATTATACTCCAATAAAGATGTTAAAAATATATATATATAGTCATCCTAAGGTGGAAAGACATACACACTCAGCACTACAATAAGCATGTTATGTGTGCTAAATAAATGTTAAAATTCTCCCCTACTGAACCAGTTCATTAAAATGAAAATTAGTAAACAAAGGTAAAGTTTCCGTTATTTATCTTGCCTTTAACAACCTTACTTCAGAGTAACAAAATAATTAGTGGTAATTATTTTCTAGACTACAAAAACAGATGTGATGGTGTTTACATGAATTTATACATGTGATAAAATTACATAAAACTATATACATATATATATACACACACATAAGTGAATAAATGCATGTGAAAACTGAATAAGGACTATAGATTGTACTAATGTTGATACCTTGGTTTTGATGTTGTGCTCTAGTTATGTAAGATGTTACAAGGAATCTCCCTGTACTGTATATTTTTACAACTTTCTATCAATCTATATTCATTTCAAAATAAAAAGTGAAAAAAAGAGGTTAACAGAAGACAGTATATTTATTCCCTTGGTATTAGCACTAACTATCCTCATTTTCCTGTCCTTCTTATGTCTCAGCTACACTGCTAGTTCTTTCACTAAAGCAAATTCTGTTATATTCGCTAACAAGAGGTTCTTTCCACATCAGAAGCAGTAAATTCAGAGGTGGTGGATGTGCTAAATGTTTTCAAATCAAAGCTCACAGAACTCATTGTGCCTCTACTATAACATTCTTTCTTGCTGAATTTGGACTTGAAGATTTCTGAACGCAACACCCCTAAATATGTACTCTAACTGATGACAATAGGTACACAAGAAGATCATTCTCATCTTTTCACTGTGCTTCCAAGTGAACTTGTACATGTAGGTCAGTGGGAGACTCATTCAGAAAGACCAATCTTGAGAAAATAGCAAAACAAAACCAAAAACAAACACGAAACATTATTGATAAGGGTCACTACTTTCCAAAGTTCATCCTAGAAGTTCAGCGTCTCAAAATTTCCATTATATAATCATTGCTTGCCATTTTGTTTTGAGTTAAGTTGACCCCACCTCAGTATCTAAGTAGGGTCCCCACGGATTTAAGTCAACCAATGTGTCATCCATGGGCCACAGTAGTAATTTGCATCTAGCTTAGTTACTATAAATAAGATGGAGAGGAATCCTTGGATAACTCTCACAAGGACTTGAGCAAAATAAACTAGACACAAACGAGTTTATATTATATGATTCTAGTACACATTTCAAAAACAGGCAAAACTAAACTACAGTGTTAGAGGTCAAGATGGTGGTCATATCTGGAAGGAGGAAGAGGGTAGGAACTGGAAGTTTAAATGAGGAAAAATCTTGAGCATCCTGGAAACGTTCTATTTCTTGACCGGGGTGGTAGTTACATGGGTGTTGCCTCTGATAAGTATTAAACTTTATGATTTTATTACTTTTCAGTATGAATATTATATTTTATTTAGAAAAGGGTAAGAAGAGAAAATACGCTTGTTGAATTCTCTCGTCTTATTTAGGTTTTGATATGAGGTAGTTCTGTTAACTCTTTCTTACTTTATAGTAACCACACTTCCATATTTCCAAGTCTATTTATCCCACTTGACCATGCTCAAATTTTAATCTTATTATGAGTTCTTTCTTCATTTCATTCTGACGTTGTCTCTGCCTTCTCTGGGACACAGTTCTGGTCCAGAGTTACTGGGAACAGATTCAGATGTTGTCTCCTTTCTAATGAAGCAAAATTTTTGATAAAGAGCTGGGGTCTCTATCCCCAGGTTGTCAGAATTCCCATGTATTTCAGTTAGAGAGTAGAGATGAATCAATATTTTCTCAAGCCAGGTATCACAGTGTTTTCTTTGGAAGACACTGAGAGATACTTCACAATTAAGCTGAACACTTAATTTGATTGGTAGACATTGGATGGAATCTGAACAAGTTATTTGGTTACTACCTGTACTCTAAAATACTCATTATAAAACTGAAATAGGTGCTTTAACTAATTACACAAATAACATAAAATTTAGGTTTTCAGAAAAAAGTGTATAAAACTCTTAGGAAATTTTACAGTGAATAAAAATAGGTCATTATTAAACAATAAAATATAGACCCCTGTGTTTTTGTGAAAATGAAATGGTCATAATCGTGACTAAGATATACGTATTCAATGTTCTTACCTGGTGATGTGACACTTAAATAGGCTTCTTACGTTCATGGTTTGCACTTTAGGAGATTAGAGATAAAAAAGGCAACCATAATTCTAATACTTAGCTTCAATATAGAGTAAAATTTCAGTCTCATCCATTGTTTATTCAACAACCACTTAAACGTCTTTGAATCATAATTTTAACTCATTTCTATTGTTTGTTTTAAAATGATGTAGCTTTTTTTGCATCTCTGAAGTAACACGTACAACCATCTTAGGAGTATGAAAATAAAAATTAGTCCATACTTTTAAGAAGAAAGCTCTTTCTCTGAGTACATTCAAAACCTGTGCTGACCGACTACACAAACAGTAGGACCTACGCAGTTGCCTTATCCACAAAGTTTCATTGAATTCAGACGTCTTGAGATGGAATTGCTAGTAATTTAGGAAGAAAGTGTTGCTTTAAACATTTACGTTCTGACCTCTCCTATGATGAGTGTACCTTCATGGTGATTTATACTCCATAATGGAATGGGCAAAAAAAAAGGAACGAGGAGTCATGTGATTATTCCCTTATTATAAGAGGAAGTAATTTTGGAGCATGAGGTTGAATGGCTGAGTGTGACGTCATGCATTTACTTTATTCAAAATGTAAGGTGCCCAGAGTTGCATAAGCAAAAGTAAATTTATGAATTTTTGTGTCATGGGGCTGCAGGGATTGGGATTCATTTTATATGTTAGACTGTTTCCAGCCAGGGCTTTCTGAACTCCCTACCATCTTTTTCCTGGCCCAGACCCTCAACTAGCACCTGCTTGTGAGACAATGACTCTGCTTTTTCCTCCAATTTGTTAAGTGTCTGGTAGTTCTGGTGCTATGCTGCTTGGTTTTGTTCTTTTTTAGTTTACCTTAAGATTTGACCAAGTTAATTCCCATTTTATTGAATTGCACTAAAGGTAAAGTCTCAGGGTGTGAAATTTGAAACTAGAAGAGAAACAGGATAATAATTCGTATCTACCTAGATTACCCTAGTAGGCTCAAAGGGTGTTGCTGTGTCCATACATAGTTTAGACTTATGCTCATTTGTATACTGGAGTGTGCATACACACACATACACATAAACACACACACACACACCCCATCTCTTTTTTGTCACCCTCTAGAGTGTAAGGAAAGGGAAATTTAAAAAAAAATCAAAACTACTGTATTTGTAAGAAACACCTTATTTAACTGTTTTCCTAGAAAAGATTCAAATCTCATCTGACTAAAAATGAAACCTCTTATAATAAATCATGCTCATTTCTCTACCTCTAGAAGACAGTGAAATGTATCCATGTATATTTTATCTCATAATAAATATTATATAAATACATTTGAAACCACTTATATTGTTGATAAAATTTTTGTCTCTACTTGAAATATAAAGATTAAGAAAAAAAATTTTTTTAATTTCCTAATTTTATTGTATTTCTTGTGCAAATTCATTGTATTATTTCAAGCACTAATAACACAACTGAGGGGTATATGATTTTATTTCATCATTTCACCATACAGTGTGTCAATGTAAGGAAATCCCTTCATTTATCTCTTAAGATAGACAATGTGACTATCACACCGAAGTCATTTTTACTCTTGAATAAAGTAAGAATTAGGAGAAATAAACTTAAGTTATACAATGATAGATGCAGATTAGAAAGTACCATCTTTCAAAACATCTGAAGTCTAAAGTTATGAATTTTTTCTTGGAGATGTACATTTTTTGCTTAATTGTGTATTTTTCTGCATAAGCAAAACATGCATATGCTTTCAAATTCCATAGTACAGAAGAGCTTATCATGAAAATCAACAATTCTTTTTTTCTATTTTTCCTCAGTCTGGTCCTGCCCCCAGGGGCAAA